>NC_057801.1:731540279-731627349 GCF_018294505.1 Triticum aestivum
AGCTCTCGTTGTGAACCATTGGTTTCATCAAATCGTACGTCCACTGTTTCAACGATTTTGTAGTGGAAGTGGTTGAAAACTCTGTAAGAGTGTGAATCCTTTCCATAGCCAAGCATGAAGCCTTCGTGAGCTTTGGGTTCAAATTTTGACTTGTGATGGGGATCCTTGATCCAGCACCTAGCACCAAAGACTCTGAAGTAACTGAGATTTGGCTTCTTGCCAGTAATGAGCTCATATGATGTTTTGCCCAGAAGCTTATGGATGTAGAAACGGTTGATGATGTGATAAGCTGTATCAATGGCTTCAGGCCAGAATTTTCTTGGTGTCTTGTACTCATCGAGCATTGTTCGAGCCACCTCAATGAGGGTTCTGTTCTTGCGATCAACAATGCCATTTTGCTGTGGTGTGTATGGAGTAGAAAATTCATGAGTGATTCCCATTGTATCCAGATAAAGATCAAGGCCTATGTTCTTGAATTCAGTGCCGTTATCACTTCTGATATGCTTGATCTTGACACCATAATTGTCCATTGCCCGATTGGCAAATCATCTGAAGACATCTTGTACTTCAGTCTTGTAGAGAATTATGTGCACCCATGTGTATCTTGAGTAGTCATCAACAATGACGAAGCCATAGAGACACGCCGTTGTTGTGAGGGTGGAGTAGTGAGTAGGGCCAAATAAGTCCATGTGCAACAGCTCAAAGGGTTGAGATGTCGTCATGATTGTCTTCGAGGGATGCTTGGCCCTTGTCATCTTCCCAGGTTCACAGGCACCACACAGATGATCTTTCTTGAACTTGATACCTTCGATGCCTATGACATGCTTCTTCTTGACGAGAGTGTGCAAGTTCCTCATGCCTGCATGCCCCAGCCTTCGATGCCAGAGCCAGCACTCTGAAGCTTTTGCAAGAAGTCATACGGCAAGTTTTGGACATGCTGAGAAATCTACCATGTATATATCACCTTTCCTATACCCTTCAAAGACTAGAGATTTGTCAGATTCCATTAGTACAAGGCAACGATATTTTCCAACTATCACAATCATGTTTAAATCACAAAGCATTGAGACAGACATTAAGTTGAATCCAAGGGATTCAACAAGCATCACTTTATCCATGTGTTGATCCTTTGAGATTGCAACTCTACCTAGACCCAATACCTTGCCTTTACCAGTGTCAGCAAATGTGATTTGACTCTTGTCGGATGGACGTGAGGTTGAGTCCATGAGAAGACTTTGATCACCAGTCATATGATTAGTGCATCCACTGTCAATAATCCATTCTGAAGCTTTTGGTGTGCCTTACAGTGTAGTTAGAGGGATAGGCTTCACAATGTGTGTTGTGAAGCATAAGCATTTGATGCACACTTGGAGTATCACAGCCTAGATGAAAGTTAGCACACAGTATGACAGGTAAGCGATTCATATGTGGAATGCATAGTAAGTCATTTTATCATGCGTCCCTTTGTGTTTTAGGTCCCCAGCAATAATATCGGACGCCTTTGATTGCTGG
Source organism: Triticum aestivum (assembly GCF_018294505.1). Taxonomy (NCBI): domain Eukaryota; kingdom Viridiplantae; phylum Streptophyta; class Magnoliopsida; order Poales; family Poaceae; genus Triticum; species Triticum aestivum. The sequence goes on from NC_057801.1 coordinate 731,541,792, forward strand.
CTGGAGACCATATTCTGCAAAAGAGAGTTAGTTCTTCTTCACCACCCACATCTTCAGGGGTGGCTTAGAAGCAATGAGTCTAAGTGCAGCATCTGAGAATTTCGGCTTTGGAGCCCTAGCAAATAGCCTTGCAGGAGATGAATGATACTCATATGAATAAGCAGAAAAGTTCTTAGTATTATGAACATAGAGGTTTGAAGACACACGCTCATATTCATAAGTTTGAGTATGATTTCCCTGCAAAACATTGGCATTAGGGTGACTCGGGTGAGTCCTATTTCCGTATGAAGCCGATGAACCATGTGACGCCTTTGGTCCGGGGTTTGTCTTCTTCACAGGTGGTGTCATGACAACATTCACCGGAAGATTTTCAAGACAGCTTTTGGGAACCCAGATCTTCTTCATTGGCGGTGCATTCCTGCAGTTAGTACCAATAAACCTGGCAAACACTTCACCATTCTGATGCTTGAACAGTTTATAGTTTGCATCAAAGGATTCATCAATAATAACAGGATTAGCACAGGTAAAGCCAGATAAAGTAGATGGATCCACTGAAGGTTCCTTTGCAGCAACCCATGTGGTTTTGGGATACTGCTCAGGCTTCCAGTAGGAACCATCTGCATTCATTTTCCTCTCAAACCCAACACCCTCTTTCCTAGGGTTTCGGTTCAGAATCTTCTTTTTGAGGACATCGCAGAGTGTTTGATGTCCCTTCAAACTTTTGTACATCCCTGTTTCAAGCAATGTATTCAACCTAGCATTTTCATCAGCAATAGCAGTGGTATCCTCCGCAGAGGGGTTAGTTACCACATCAGTAGTTGAAGACAGAGCAACAATAGCAGCAGTGGAAGATTCAGCAACAGAGGCATCGTTATCACGCTCAATGCATTTTAAGCAAGGTGGTTCAAATCCTTCCTGAGCGGGACTGATCTGTTGAGCGCGAAGTGACACATTTTCCTTTTGAAGATCTTCACGAGCTGCCTTCAATTTCTCAAGATCTTGCTTCCTTTGAAGATAATCATAGGAGAGCTTTTCATTCGAGGTTGAGAGCGTCTCATGAAGATTTTCAAGTTCTTGATACTTAGCATGAAGATTTTTTATGTCTTCAACTGAGGACTGTGTACGTGTCATTTCCGTGTCCAACAGGTCATCGCTTTTGTCTAACAGTTTTTGAGTATATTCCATAGCCTTTTGTTGTTCAGTAGCAATTTTAGCAAGTGTTTTGTAGCTGGGTTTAGATTCACAATCAGAGTCATCTTCACTTGATGTTTGAAAGTAAGCATTGCGTGATTTTACCTTGGCACCGCGTGCAATGAAGCAGAAGGTGGGAGATGGATCGTCGTTTTCATCATCAGCGTTGGTGTGGGAGTCTAAGTCTTCAACGTTGAAGATAGACTTGGCAACGTAGGCAGTGGCTAGAGCCAGACTTGCAACACCGGAGTCGGATTCAGCTTCAGATTCCACCTCTGCCTCCTCAGAAGCAGACTCCTCCTCTAAATCCATTTCCTTGCCAACAAAATCACGAGCTTTGCCAGATGAGCTCTTCTTGTGAGATGAAGACCTTGATGAGGACTTGGAAGAGGACTTCGAAGATTTCTTCTTCTTCTTGTCATCGGAGTCATAATCCTTGCTCTTCTTCTTCTTCTTCTCGTTTTCCCACTGAGGACATTCAGAGATGTAGTGCCCAGGCTTCTTACACTTGTGACAGGTTATCTTCTTGTTGTCTTGAGTGAAAGCTTCATCATTTCTTGAACTATATCGTGAAGACTTTCTGAAGCCCTTCTTCTTGGTGAATTTCTGGAACTTCTTCACAAGCATAGCAAGTTCCCTTCCAATATCTTCAGGATCATCTGAACCGTAGTCAGATTCTTCTTCTTCAGATGAGGAAACAACCTTTGCCTTCAAGGCACTAGTGCGGCCATAGTTGGGGCCATAGATATCTCTTTTCTCAGAAAGCTGGAACTCATGTGTGTTGAGCCTCTCAAGTATATCAGACGGATCGAGAGACTTGAAGTCTGGACGTTCTTGTATCATGAGGGCAAGGGTGTCAAAGGAGCTGTCAAGGGATCTTAGCAGCGTCTTGACTATTTCATGCTTGGTGATCTCAGTGGCCCCGAGAGCCTGAAGCTCATTTGTGATGTAGGTGAGGCGATCAAACGTGAGATGGACATTTTCATTGTCGTTTCTCTTGAAGCGGTTGAAGAGATTGCGAAGAACACTGATTCTCTGGTCTCTCTGAGTAGATACGCCTTCATTGACCTTGGCTAGCCAGTCCCAGACTAACTTTGCCGTTTCCAGAGCACTCACACGGCCATACTGTCCTTTGGTCAGATGACCACAGATGATGTTCTTTGGAGTCGAGTCCAGTTGAATGAACTTCTTGACATCAGCAGGGGTGACACCTTCACCGGTCTTTGGGACACCGTTCTTGACGACATACCAGAGGTCGACATCAATGGCTTCAAGATGCATGCGCATCTTATTCTTCCAGTAGGGATATTCTGTTCCATCGAACATGGGACAAGCAGCGGAGACTTTGATTATCCCTGCAGTCGACATAGCTAAACTCCAGGTGGTTAAACCGAATCACACAGAACAAGGGAGTACCTTGCTCTGATACCAATTGAAAGTGCTAGTTATCGACTAGAGGGGGGGTGAATAGGCGATTTCTATGAACGTTTTCAAAATGTGGAAGTTTTGAAGACAAACAACAGAAATAACCTAATTGATATGCAGCGGAAGATAGACTACTACAAGCAGACCATAGTCAAGTATGCAATAGCATTAACGTACGAAGACTAAAGGCAGCAAGGTAGTAGGATCAGGGTGGAAGATAGTACGAAGCCAATCAACAATAGTAGTCAATCAGTGAAGTCAATCAGATAAGACAGATAAGCAATGACTTCACGAAGACAAACTCAAAGTAAAGGAGGGAAGGGATAGAACCAGTTGCTTGTTGAAGACACATGATTTGTTGGACCAGTTCCAGTTGCTGTGACAACTGTACGTCTGGTTAGGGAGGCTGAGATTCAACTCAGAAGACCGTGTCTTCACCTTATTCCCCTTGAGCTAAGGACACCCAGTCCTCGCCCAATCACTCTGGTAAGTCTTCAAGGTAGACTTCCAAACCTTCACAGACACCGTTCACCCGGCAATCCACAATGACTCTTGGATGCTCAAAACGAGACGCCTAACCGGCTGGAGGATACACAGTCCTTAGGTGTAATAAGTCTTTAGGTCACACAGACAGAAAGACTTCAGTGATGCCTAACACTCTTTGGCTCTGGGTGTTTGGGCTTTGTCCTCGCAAGGATTTCTCTCTCTCAAATGCTTCGAGGTGGGTTGCTCTCAAACGACAAAAGCCGTATACTAACTTTGAGCAGCCACCAATTTATGGTGTAGGGGGTGGGCTATTTATAGCCACTAGGCAACCCGACCTGATTTGTCCGAAATGACCCTGGGTCACTAAGGAACTGACACGTGTTCCAATGGCCAGATTTCGAACACACACGACAACTTTACTTGGGCCACAAGCAAAGTTGACTCATCCAACTCTGGATAAGATTTGCTCTCATTGTCTTCGCTCGCAGACATAGGATTTGGGTTGAGCATCACTTCAGTCACTCTGACTTAGTTCACTTGGACCCCACTTAACAGTACGGTGGTTGCTATGACTCAACAAAGAAGAAAAGGAAACAACAAAACCACACAGTCTTCGTGCTTCATAGTCATCATGCAATGTCTTCTCATGTCATAGACTTCAATATGAATATCTTCTCATACCAGCATTGTCTTCAATGTCTTCATACATTTTTAGGGGTCATCACCGGTAGGTAAACCGAATCAATGAGGGACACTACCTGCGTTATCCTGCAATTCTCACAAGCGCATTAGTCCCTCAACCAACTTTGTCGTCAATACTCCAAAACCAACTAGGGGTGGCACTAGATGCACTTACATCATCCCAGCTAGATCCATAATCTAGTGCACAAGCTCTCAACATGTCTTCCAGAATCTGATTGACTCTCTAGGTCTGTCCATCCGTCTGTGGATGAAAGGATGTACTGAACTCTAGCCTGGTACCAAAAGTTTCATGCAACTGATTCCAAAACTTTAAAGTAAACTGGGTTCCTCTATCTGATATAATGGTCCTCGGAACTCCATGTAGACATACGATCTTAGTCATGTATATCTTTGCCAACTTAGCACTCGTATAAGTTGTCTTCACCAGGAAGAAATGAGCTACTTTCGTCAAACGACCGACTACAACCCAGATGGAGTCATAGCCTGAACGAGTCCTGGGTAATCCGGTGATAAATCCATGCCAAGTTTATCCCACTTCCATTCGGGTATAAGCAACGGCTGTAGCAATCCGGCTGGCTTCTGATGCTCTGCCTTGACTCTCTGACATACATCACATATTGCTACATACTTGGCAATATCCTTCTCCATTCCTGTCCACCAGAAACTTTCCTTCAAATCCAGATACATCTTGGTATTGCCTGGGTGAATCGAGTATGGTGAATCATGGGCCTCCTGTAGTATCAACTTCCTGATCTTGGGGTCATTAGGCACATATACGCGATCTTCAAACCATAAAGTGCCGTGCTCATCCCCACAAAATCCTTTAGCTCTTCCTTTACTCGTCCTTTCTTTTATCTCAACAATCTCCTTGTCAGTTTTCTAGGCTTCTTTGATCTTACCCAACAAAGTGGACTGAATTTCCAATGCTGCAACATAACCTCTCGGAACTATTTCCAAGCATAGCTCTCGAAGGTAATCTGTTAACTCCTTTGGTAATCCTCCAGTTATTAGTGTGTTAACATAACTCTTGCGGCTCAACGCATCTGCTACAACATTTGTCTTTCCTGCATGATAATGCAATCTCATGTCGTAATCCTTTATGAGCTCCAACCATCTCCTTTGCCTGAGATTTAACTACTTCTTTGTGAAGATGTATTTCAAACTCTTATGATCTGTGTATACATCACAATGGTTTCCAATGAGAAAGTGTATCCATGTCTTCAACACATGCACTATGGCTACTAACTCCAAATCGTGCATAGCGTAATTCAACTCATGAGGTCGAAGGTGTCGTGAGGCATATGAAGCAACTCTTCCTTCCTGCATAAGCACACCTCCAAGTCCTCGACGTGAAGCATCGCAATATGCTTGGAAATCCTTACGTTGGTCTGGGAGAATCAGCACTGGGGCTGTAACCAAACGTTTGTTCAACTCCTGAAAACTAGCCTCACAATCCTCAGTCCAGTTAAACTTGGTGTCCTTCTTCAATAACTCCATCATGGGTTTTGAAATCTTGGAGAAATTCTCGGTAAACCTTCGGTAATAACCTGCGAGTCCAAGATAACTTCTGATCTCTCCAACTGATGTTGGTGCCAACCATTTAGTGATAGAAGCAACCTTGGTAGGGTCTACTGCTATTCCTTCTCTGGATATAACATGGCCGAGAAATCCAACTTCCTTTAACCAAAATTCACATTTGCTGAACTTGGCATACAACTGATGTTCTCTGAGCTTCTCAAGAACCAAACGCAAATGCTCCTTATGCTCTTCTTCATTCCTCGAGTATATCAATATATCATCAATGAATACCATGATGAACTTATCCAAAAACTCCATAAACACTTTGTTCATCATACTCATGAAATAGGAAGGGGCGTTAGTCAAGCCAAATGACATAATTGTATACTCATATAGCTCATACCTTGTGGTAAAGGATGTCTTAGGTATATCCTGCTCTCGGATCTTCAACTGGTGATAACCTAATCGAAGATCGATCTTGGAGAAAACTTTAGCTCCTTGCATCTGGTCAAACAAATCATTGATCATCGGCAGAGGGTATTTGTTCTCGATCGTCACCTCATTCAGCACACGATAATCAACAACTATCCTCAAAGATCCATCCTTCTTCTCCACTAGAAGCACTGGGGCTCCCCAAGGTGATGAACTTGGTCAAGTGTAACCTTTCTCCAGTAACTCCTTAATCTACTTCTTAATTTCATCCAGATCTTTTGCGGGCATCTGATACAGTCTCCTTGATATTGGTCTGGTGCCTGGCAATAGCTCAATCAAAAACTCAATGTCTCAATCCGGTGGCATGCCTGGTAACTCTTCCGAAAATACATCGGCAAAATACTTTACCACTGGTACTTCCTCCTGAACAACTCATGATAAGGAATTCACCTGAGTTCTCCTCGTTGCATGCCGGGATACATACTTGATCCTCTTTCCTTCTCGAGTGGTGAGAAGAATTGATTTACTGGCGCAATCGATGTTTCCCTCAAACTTGGATAGCCAATCCATGCCTAGTATCACATCCAGTCCTTGTGACTCCAAAACAATCAGGTCGGTGGGGAAAACATGTCTACCTATGGTTACTGGCAACTGATAGCATCCCCTACTAGCCATATACTCCGCTCCTGGGGAACTTACTAACATAGGTGACTTAAGGGCTACGGTTGGCAATTTATTCTTATCCACAAATCCCCTTGATATGTATGAATGCGATGCACCAGTATCAAAAAGAACAAGTGCGGTAAATGCATTAATCAAAAACTTACCGACAACTACATCGGGTTGATCCTCAATCTCCCCCACACTGACGTGGTTCACCCGACCTTTGGTGAAGGGGTTGGGCTTCTTCACAGAACCTCCATTGCCATTTCCATTCATTGCTTTAGGACATTCAGTGGCATAATGTCCGGTCTTTTGGCACTTGAAACAAGGATTGTGGCTCAGATCCATCTTGGCTGGCATTACGGGGTTGGAATAGTTCTGGCTGCTGCTTCCTCCATTCCCATTGCCATTCTTGGGGCCACTGTGGTGGTGCGATATTGCTCCATTGTGCGTATGTCCTCCATGGTTATGGCCTCCATGGTTGTGGGTATGTCCTCCCGAGTACGGGGAATAGCGGGGCTTTTATTGAGCTCCAGAAGTGTACCTCCCATGTCCATACTTCCTCTTGTGATTATTAATCTGTTGCTGCTTGCCTTCAATCATGAGGGCCCTGTCTACCAACTCCTGGTAGTTGTTGAAAGTTGCCACCATCAACTGCATGCTCAACTCATTATTGAGTCACTCTAGAAACTTCTCCTGCTTAGCGGCATCTGTGGCTACATCATCTGGGGCATAGCATGCTAACTTGCTAAACTCATCCACATACTGGCCCACTATACGCCCTCCTTGGCGCAAGTTGCGAAACTTGCACTTCTTCATGCTCATAGCTCCTGCTGAAACATGAGCAATGTGGAAAGCCTGTTGAAACTGATCCCATGTAACTGTATCAATGGGCTAAGTGGCGGTGAAATTCACCCACCAAGATGTTGCGGGTCCATCAAGCTGATGTGCGGCAAAACGCACTCTCTCCGTATCTATGCATCCTGGAGTGGTCAACTCTCTTCGAATCTTGCGGAGCCAATCATCTGCAACTATCATCTCGGTGCTACTAGAGAATGCCGATGGATTCAACCTTAGAAAACGGGCTAGGTGGTCAACAAGGGGTGGTGGCGGTGTTTTTTTGTTGTTGTTGTTGCCTTGGTTGTGGTTCTGAACTAGTATCTGCATCAAGGCATTCTGCTGTTGGATCAACTGGGTGAGCTCCGGTGGAAATGCAAATCCATTGTCACGTCTCGGAGGCATCTGATGGGTTAGAAGGGGTGAGAAGAGAGAATAGAATTGAGGTCTTAGAGAGATTCACTACCCATATGCTCATGAGACAAACACAATAAATTCACTTCATTCAATAGCACCCAAGATTCTCACAAACAATCTAACCTATGATTACAAACTCGATTGTTGCTAACTACTTGGAGGAATTGCTACTAGTTACATGGTGATCATCTAGAAATTTTTATCAGAGGAAGACTCCATAATATCTGCTCCAACTTCGTCAACGTAGTCGTCTTCACTATCATCGCTTGCATCACTATCTGTGTCTGTAAGTGCATCTAGTGCCCCTTAGTGATTTTGGTGTATTGAAGACTTATAGGTTAAGGGACTAATATGTTTGTGAGTGTACACAGGCTCTATAAGTCAATGAGGAGTTTGATATTTACGATGAAAGTCGACCCCTAAAAATGAATGTCTTCGGCTGAAGACTTTGGTTCTCCTGATGACTTTGAAAGTGAAGAAATTGGTGTGATCTGCAGACTTCGATATTCATGCGACGAATCTGAAGCGTGAAGACTTTTGTTTTCATAGTTTCATTTTCTCTTTCTTGAGTCATAGGAAACACCGTACTATTAAAGGGGGTCGAGGTAATACTAAGGAAACTAATTTCCAAGTGATGCTCATCTCAAAATCCTACACCTACCCAATCCTTCGAGTGAAGCCATTAGAAATCTCATATCAGTTCAGTCAATTTCTTCAGTGACAGAGACGAAGGTCTTCTGATCTCTGTGGAATTTGTTCTAACTGAGGAGTTAGGAATTTGCCAGTGCGGATTGCCTACACAGTGAGAAACATGATAGCCTTGACGAATTCGAACCTCAAATATCCGACCGTTGCTGAGCCACGCGCCAGATATTCCAAAATATCCTACCATCTAACGGTCATATTAGCCAAGGGCATTTATGTATTATCATGTCGGGCTGCTCCCTAGGCTATAAATAGTCGCCACCTACAACCACTAGCTGGTTGGCTGCTCCGAGAGAAACTGACACTTGTCATTTAAGAGCATCCCATCCTCCGAGGACTTTGAGCGAAAATCATCAAGTGAAGAAAACCCAAATCCCAAACCCAAACCTACAAACCCCAAAGTGATTGAGCATCACTGAAGAGATTGTTCCTGTGTGGAACCGTCGCTTGTTACCTTTGAGGACTGTGTATCCTCCAGACGGTTAGGCGTCATGGTCTGAGCATCCAAGAGGAATTGTGGATTGCCGAGTGACCAAGTCTGTGAAGGTTTGGAAGTCACCCATGAAGACTTACCACTACTGTTGGGCGAGGTCTGTGTGATCTTAGCTCAAGGAGAATATGGTGAGGACTCTGTGTCCTCGAGTTTAAGTAATTAGCCGCTCCAACCAGACGTACAACTGTCACAGCAGTTGGAACTGGTCTACCAAATCATTGTCTTCACCAAGCGAACTGGTTCTATTTCCTCAACCCATTCATTTCCTCAGTTATGTGTTGATGTACCTGGTCATTACTATTTGAAGACTTTGACTGAAGACTTTCTCTAATTCCTCAATCCTATTTCTTTAGTCTATTTGTGTTCATCCTGCTTATCCTGTGTTTACGCTTTTTGTACTCTGTGTTTGTCTTTCATTTCATCATGATGACTATGCTGTTACTCTGTTTTGCTTATACCTGAGTACTTATTCCGTTGCAAGTAGTTCTTCGCTTAGGAATTTCCTCACTCTGAAATTCCTCAATGAAGAATTCATAAAAATCACCTATTCACCCTGTCTAGTCGACGTAACACAGTTTCAATTGGTATTAGAGCGAGGTACTCCCTTGTTTTGTGTGATTTTGGTTTAACCACCTGGAGTTTTAGTTATGTCGATTGCAGGTATGATCAAGGTCTCGGCTGGGTGTCCTACCTTTGATGGGACGAACTACCCCTACTGGAAGAACAAGATGCGTATGCATCTTGAGGCAATTGATAATGATCTCTGGTACGTTGTGAAAAATGACGTTCCCTCAGTCACTCCTTCTCTGAATGCTACTGATGTGAAGAGATTCAAGCAACTCGATTCTCAAGTGAAGAATACCATATGTGGCCATCTGAGCAAAGGTCAGTACGGCAGAGTGAGTGCACTGGAAACTGCTAAGCTGATTTGGGACAGGTTGTCCAAGTTCAACGAAGGAGTCTCAACTCAACGTGACTCCCGAGTTGATGTTCTTCGCAACCTCTTCAACCGCTTCAAAAGACTTGACAACAAAAATGTTCAGCAAACCTTCGATCGCCTCACTGACATCTTAAATGAGCTTCAAGCACTTGATGCCACTGATAATACCGATCATGAAGTGGTGAAGAAATTGCTGAGATCACTTGATACATCATTTGATACCCTCGCACTAATGATTCAAGAACGAGTTGATTACAAATCACTTGATCCCGCTGATATCCTCGAGAGGCTAAACACTCATGAGTTCCAGCTTGCTGAGAAGAGAGATCTCTATGGACCGAGCTATGGAAGATCACATGTACTGAAGGGCAAGGCAGTATCTGAGTCCGAAGCTGAGGATTCTGGTAGTAGCCTTGGTGATCCTGAAGAATTGATCCAGGAGCTAGCAATGCTCATGAGAAAATTCCAAAAGTTCTCTCGCCGCGACCGTTTTGGAAAGTCTTCAAGGAATGATGATTCCTCGTCCCGTGATTAAAAAAAGAGAACTTTCCACAAATGCAAGAAACCTGGTCACTACATGTCCGATTGTCCTCTGTGGGAAAAGGAATCAAAGAAGAAGAAGTACAAAGATGATAATTCTGATGACTCAAAGAAGAAGAAGAAATCTTCAAAGTCCTCATCATCAAAATCCTCAAAGTCTTCATCTCATAAGAAGAGCAGTTCCAAGAAGGCCCGAGCATTTATTGGCAAGGAAATGGACTCTGAAGCGGAATCTGAGGATAATGTGGTAGAGGAGGAATCTAACTCTGGTGTGGCTAGCCTAGCCCTCGCTACTACTTACGTCAGCAAGTCCATCTTCAACACTGAAGAAAATGACTTCCCCGACTCTACTGACACGGGCAACGATGACTATGCTCCCACCTATTGCTTCATGGCAAGAGGTGCCAAGGTACTCAAACATTCCCCCTCTGACTCTAGTGAGGATGAATCTAATGACAATCTTAAGCCTAGCTATTCAAAACTTGCAAAAATTGGTGTTAAACAACAGAAGGCTTTAGAAAAGATGCAAAATCAACTAGACAGAAGCAATGACCTGTTGGGTGAGGAATTGAACCGAACTAAGACTCTAACAAATAATATTCAGAGACTTCAAACTCGGTTTGACAACCTTCAAAATCATAATAACACTCTCTTAACTGATCATGAAAAGCTTTCTTATGAATTTCTTCAGAGAAATCAAGATCTTGAGAAGTTAAGAGCGAGTTATGAAGATCTTCAGAAGGAAAATGATTCATTGCTTGCTCAACACATCAGTTCTGCTCAGGAAGAATTTATTCCACCATGTCTTAAATTCATTGAGCGTGTATCTGCTAATTCATCACCTGAATGTTCAAATGATTCTCTAGCTACAAATTCTTCAGCTGTCTCTGTGGTTACAAATTCCTCATCTGAGGATACCACATGTATCACTGACGATAATGCAGGGCTGAAGGAATTGTATGTGACTGGCATTTACAAAAGCCTCAAAGGGCATCAGACTCTATGTGATGTGCTCAAAAAGCAAATCTTGAACAGGAACCCTAGGAAAGAGGGTATTGCCTTTGAGAGGAAACTCAATGCTGATGGGACCTACTGGAAACCTGAGCAGTACCTCAAAACCTCATGGGTTGCTATGAAAGGACCTCCTGTAGATCCATGCACTTTATCTAGCTTTACCACTGGTTCTTCATATTCCTCTGATGAGTCATTTGACTCCAACTATAAACTGTTCAAGAATCAGAACGGTGAAGTATTTGCTCGATATGTTGGAACTAACTGCAGGAACGGTCCCCCTATGAAGAAAATCTGGGTTCCTAAAAGGTGCCTTGAAAATCTTCTGGTGAATGTCATCATGACACCACCCATGAAGAATAGGAACCCCAGATCAAATTCTTCATATGGATCAAAATCTTCACATGGATCCAAGTCCTCATATGGAACAAATTCCTCACGTGGATCAAATTCCTCATGCAGATCAAAATTCTCATATGAACATCATCGTGCTAACACATCTGTTTCATAGGGAAAGTCTAAGGGCCATGAATATGTGCATCATTCTTCAAACCATTATGTTCATAAGTCCTCGAATTTCTCTGCTTATTCATATGCTTATCCTAACCACTCCTCTGTGAAACAAAGTGCACTGGCATCAATGCCATCATTTTTGTATGGAGGTCATAGAATGATGAACTCTTTGCCACCCCTCCAGATGTGGGTGGTGAAGAAAAAGAACTAATCTCTTATGCAGGGTCAGGTCTCCAGACGAACTTACTCGTCTGAAGAATTTGCTGGAGACCTGAATGTGCTTGAAAGGACGCAAGATAATCATGAAGAAATGAATCATTCATTTCTCACGTCCTCATATTGCTATATCTGTTACTGTTGATGAAATTAATATCATATTCTTCACTGATGAAGTATATGGGTTCGTAATTGCACTAATTCATCTGCAGGATGAACAACCCAAAGCTACTGAGTGGGTCCTCGACATTGGATGTACAAATCACATGACTGGTGACAGGAGCTTGTTAATGGACACTGATTTGTCACCATCTCATCTGAAGCATATCACCTACGCTGACAAAGGCAAAAGCAAGGTGTTGGGTCTAGGTAAGGTTGCAATCTCAAAGGATAAACACATGGACACAGTCATGCTTGTTGAGTCCTTAGGATTCAATCTTATGTCTGTCTCAATGCTTTGTGATCTTGATATGGTTGTTGTCTTTGGAAAATTTCGTTGCCTCGTACTAATGGAATCTGACAACTCCAAAGTCTTCAAAGGCTTTTGGAAAGGAGACTTGTATATTGTTGATTTCTCTGCAGGACCACAACCTGCCACATGTCTACTTGCAAAAGCTTCAGAATTTTGGTTATGGCATCGACGACTTGGTCATGCTAGGATGAGGAACTTGCATACACTCGCAAAGAAGAAGCACGTCATTGGCATGGAGGGTGTGAAATTCCTAAAGATCATCTTTGTGGGGCTTGTGAGGCTGGAAAGATCACCAAAGCCAAGCATCCCTCGAAGACTATCATGACCACCTCTCGTCCCTTTGAATTACTTCATATGGATCTATTTCGCCCTACTCATTATGCCATGTTCACTAGTTCTGCATCATTATATGGCTTTGTCATAGTTGATGACTATTCTCGTTACACATGGGTGCATATCATCACTTACAAAAATGAAGTGCAGGAAGTCTTCAGACGATTTTCCTCAAGGGCTTACACTAACTTCGGTGTGAAGATCAAGCATATCAGGAGTGATAATGGAACCGAGTTCAAGAACACTGGCCTCGATGAATATCTCGATATGCTTGGTATTACTCATGAATTTTTAGCTCCTTATACTCCTCAGCAGAATGGCGTGTGGAGCACAAGAACAGGACTCTTGTTGAGATGGCCCGCACTATGCTTGATGAGTACAAGACGCCTCAGCATTTCTGGCCTGAAGCAATATATACTGCGTGCCACATTATCAACAGGGTATACCTTCACAAATTCTTCAAAAAGACCTCATATGAACTCCTCACTGACAAGAAACCAATGTAAGTTATTTTAAAGTCTTCAGTGCTAAATGCTGGATTAGAGATCCTCACCATCACTCTAAATTTGCACGGAAAGCACATGAGGGTTTTATGCTTGGTTACGGAAAGGACTCGCACACCTACAGAGTCTTCAACATCAATCATCACAAGGTTGTTAAAACTGTAGATGTGCGGTTCGATGAAACTAATAGCTCGCAAAGAGAGCACCTACCTCTTGTGCTAGATGAAATGTCACCTGAGGAATCCATCAAGTTCAAAGCTACTGAGGATTTCATCCCTACCGAAGAATCTGCATAAGAAGTCATTCCTGATCGTGAAGAAAATCATGCTGGTGTTGCTGAAGAAACTGGTCCTGCAGAAACTACTGGGCCTAAGCAAAGTCGTCAACCCGCACATCCTCGCATTGCAAACGAAGTGCAAGTTGAGAAGATCATCGATGACATTCGTGCACCAGGTCCCCTCACGCACTCAAAAGCTTCACATTTATCTAACTTTTGTGGGCATTTTGCATTTGTCTCTATCACTGAGCCCACTAAAGTAGATGAAGCATTCATGGAATCCGAGTGGATTCAAGCCATGCAGGATGAATTGCATCAATTCGAGCTCAACAATGTGTGGGAGCTTGTCAACCGAAAAGACCCACGCATGCACAACATCTTCGGTACCAAATGGATCTACTGCAACAAACAAGACGAAAATGGCCTCGTGGTGAGGAATAAGGCTCGTCTTGTAGCTCAAGGCTACACATAGGTTGACTGAATTGATTTCGATGAAACTTTTGCACCTGTTGCTGGACTTGAGGCTATTCGCATATTGCTTGCTTATGCTAACCATCATAATATCATCTTACAACAAATGGATGTGAAAAGTGCATTCCTCAATGTTAAGCTTGAGGAAGAACTATATGTTGCTCAACCACCAGGTTTTGAGGATCCAAAATCTCCAGATCACGTCTACAGACTCAACAAGGCCCTCTATGGCCTCAAGCAAGCACCTCGGGCGTGTGATGAATTTGCCTATATGATGAGTGAAGAATATCAAATGTCTATGATGGGAGAATTGAAATTCTTCTTAGGTCTTTAGATTCGTCAACAATACAATGGCATATTCACATCTCGGGAGAAATATGTAACGCCCCGATTCCGATGCGCCAGGTGTCTTCCAGTTATTCGCCGTCGTTGCCATGTCATCTGTTGCTGTTGCATTTTGTCATGTTATCATCCACATTTCATCAGCATGTTTTTCAAATCTTGCATCCGTTCGGGTTCCCCCGGTTCTCTCCGTTGTCCGTTCTGAACACATACACTCGCATGCAACCACGACACCCCTCTTATATTGTTTCATGAGCCCCAAAAAAACTTTCTCGGAATGGACCAAGATTTGCCGAGTGGCCTTGGTATATCACCGGTACACCGCCTGTCAAATTTCGTTCCATTTGGAGGTCATTTGATGCCCCAACAGTTAACCGGGTAACCGCAAAAGCCCCTTTTGTCTTGCAGCCAACACCCCTCCAAACAGCCCGCTAGCCCATCTAACTCCCCTCCACTCTCCGCCATTCGGTCACGATCGTGTGGGCGAAAATCGCACCCCATTTGGACTCTCCTAGCTCCCTCTACCTATAAATATGCATCCCCATCCAAAAATCACGAGTCCAAACCCTAAAAAAACCTTCCTCTCCGCGCCAGACACGTCTGGACGGCGCCGGACGCGTCCACCTCCGCGCCCCAGCAAATCGCAATGTTCCACGTGGCCGGCTGGCCTTCTCTCTCCTCCCCGCCGCCCGCGGCCCGCCAGGCCCGCCGCCGGCTCCCGCCGCCGCCACCCGCGGGCGTCGCCCCGCGCGCGCCGCCCGTCCCCCTCGCCGGCCTCCCGCGCCCGGCCGCCGGCCGCCGCGCCTCCGTCGCCGGAGCGCGTCGCCCCGGCCAGATCCTCGCCTCCCCGCCGCCTCAAGCCCGCCTGCCTCGGCTCCCGCGCCTCCTCATCGCCAGCGCCTTGTCCGGCGAGGTCCGGCCGGATCCGCAGCCCCGTCTCACCGGCGACCTTCCCCGTTGCTCCGGCCACCGTTCCCCTCCATCTCCGGCGAGATTCTCCGATGAACCTCGAAATCCGCGCCCGGGTCAACCCTAGATCCGGAGGTGATTTTTCTGCCAAGTCCCCAGGAATTCATCTCATATTGCCATGTTTGCCATGCCATAACTTGATGCATATTGCTCCGTTTTGTGCATATGATATATAGAAATGTTCATTGTGAGATGCTCTTCATTTTGTTACATTGTGCCATGCTTGTTTGAGTCCATCTTGATGCCCTAATCATCGTTGCAAGAGTGCTATATGATGTTAATCTGCTGAGACTGTTATAACTTGCTGTTTTGTCATTTTCGTTGCATTTTGTGTGTGCATCCTTTGAGCATGATGTATACATGTTTTACGAGCATATTCATGCCATATTTATAGTGGTGCCATCCATGTATTTTTGTGAGTCTTGTAGTGAGTGCATCAAGCTCGTGACGTAGGGTACTTGTTGTTACTGTTTTGCTAGGCTAAAACTGCTATATCATGTTGCTATGTTTGATTGAAGCTACCATCCATTATATGCATAATCTGGAGATATTCACTAAGGATGTTTTGTTATACATGTCATGATCTATCCATCCATGCCCTTGGGTGCATTTATAGCCTGCTGTAGCTTGTTGCAATCTTGCTCTCAAATTGCTAAATAATGTTGGTGTCAGCCTGTTGACATTAAGTTCAGTTTTGCCATGAGTTTTGCTAGTGATCCATGTACCCTATGACTATGCTATTGCTATGTTTAGCTCCATAAATGTGTCTTCTTACTGTTGGTCACCTTGTCGTGCCATATATTGCTCTGTGGTGAGTTTTACAAGCTCACCAACATGCCTACTTATCGTTGTTCCTGCCATGTGCTATTAGAGTCTTAATCTGTCATATCACTTGCCATGTTTGCATGGATCCTACCATCTTTTCTGTTGATCTTTGGAATAAGTTTAGTAAGGGAGTTTTGTTCTTTGTCTTTAGTATTAGCATACCATGGCTTTGTTTGCCATGATAAGTTCCTTCAACATGTTGTTTGATAGCTCTAAACATTGCAACCTGATGTTATTTCTGTCATGCTCAGTGATTTCTGCTAAGTCTGTGAAACTGTTATTATTTGCAATCTTGCCATGTCCTTTTGAGCATGTTCTAATGATTTATGGAGATAGCTCATTGTTCATGTTTTGTAATTCTCTACCTGTACATCATGTCCATGCCTTTTGTTTTCACTTTGAGGTGTTGTAGCATATTTCCATGATGCTTGCAAGATGCCTAGTTGTTGTATTGGACAGATTGTTGTTATATCTTGTTTGGAGTGTATGTGTTGCACCGTTGCTCCGTTTTGAGTCTGGTCTATATGAAACTTGCTTGATATTGCATTTAGTTTCATATTATCATGTTGCATCCTTGTTTTTAGGTGTTTGCTTGATGTTTGGATGCATTTTGCATCAATGCCATGTTTAACTTGTGTTGCTCATATCTTCTAGGCCGTAGCTCCGAACTAACTCAACTTCATATGTGACTTGACTAGAATTTCGTGTAGATAATCATGGTGCTATTTAACTTGCTGTTTAACAACTTAAACTTAAGTTTGTTCAGATTTGGACCAATTTCGAAATTTGCATATGAGGACTTGCCGGATTTGTTATATGTTGTTTCCGGCCTCATTTAAACTTGCTTTGATGTGTTGTTCTTGTTTGCTTCATCTCTTGCCATGAGTAGCATCATATAGCCATTGTCATGCATCGTGCGTGGTTGTGCATCATGTCATGTTTATGTGTTGTATGTTTACCATGTTTTTTGCTTCTTGCCGGTTGTGCTTCTTCTCCATAGTTCCTGTTTCGTTGCGATCGTGAGAATTCGTTCGTCTACGCTTGGTTTGTCTTCTCCCATTCGTCTTCTTCATGGACTTGTTCTTCTTCCTAGAGGGATTTTAGGCAAGATGACCATTGAGGGAGTTCCGGACTAGGGGGTGTCCGGATAGCCGGACTATCATCATCGGCCGGACTCCAAGACTATGAAGATACAAGATTGAAGACTTCGTACCGTGTCCGGATGGGACTTTCCTTGGCGTGGAAGGCAAGCTTGGCGATACGGATATGTAGATCTCTTACCATTGTAACTGACTCTGTGTAACCCTAGACCTCTCCAGTGTCTATATAAACCGGAGGGCTTTAGCCCATAGCACGAACAACAATCATACCATAGGCTAGCTTCTAGGGTTTAGCCTCCTTGATCTCGTGGTAGATCTACTCTTGTAACCCACATCATCAATATTAATCAAGCAGGACGTAGGGTTTTACCTCCATCAAGAGGGCCCGAACCTGGGTAAAAACATCGTGTCCCTCGTCTCCTATTACCATCCGCCTAGACGCACAGTTCGGGACCCCCTACCCGAGATCCGCCGGTTTTGACACCGACATTGGTGCTTTCATTGAGAGTTCCTCTGTGTCGTCACCGATAGGCTCGATGGCATCTACGATCATCAAAAACGACGTAGTCCAGGGTGAGACCTTCCTCCCCGGACAGATCTTCGTATTCGGCGGCTTCGCACTGCGGGCCAATTCACTTGGCCAACTGGAGCAGATCGAAGGCTACGCCCCTGGCCGTCAGGTCAGATTTGGAGGTCTCAACTTCACGCCTGAAATCCGCGGGGACTTGATCCTCGATGGATTCAAGCCACAGCCGAGCGCGCTGCATTGACACGATGGGCATGATTTAGCTCTGCAGCCGGACAGTACCCTGGAGGCCGCACTCAAGCCCGCTCCGATCTTCGATTCGGAGCCGGTTGCGCAGATCGAGGACGGATGGCTAGACACCGCCTCGGGGCCTGCAACCTCTACGGCGATAGAGCCGAACACTGATATTGTCCCTCATAAAGCTCGTGACTCCGAGGTGCCGGACTCCTCGCCGGACTCCGAACCTCCCGTGCCCCCTCCGGTCGAATCCGATTGGGCGCCGATCATGGAGTTCACCGTGGCGGACATCTTTCAACACTCACCTTTTGGCGACATCTTGAATTCGCTAAGGTACCTCTCGTTATCAGGAGAGCCCTGACCGGACTGCGGTCAGGACGGTTGGGATGCGGACGACGAAGAAATTCAAAGCCCACCCACCACCCACTTGGTAGCCACTGTCGACGATCTAACCGACATGCTAGACTATGACTCCGATGACATCGACGGTATGGACGACGATGCCGGAGACAACCAAGAACCAGCGCCCACCGGGCACTGGGAAGCCACCTCTTCATATGACATATACATGGTGGATATCCCAAAGGATGGGAATGGCGAAGGAATAGCAGAGGATGTCCCTTCCAAGAAACAGCCCAAGCGCCAGTGTCAGCGGCGCCGCTCTAAATCCCGCCATAGCAAGAATGAAGATTCCGGCACCGGAGATAATAACACTCCAGGTAGTGCCAAAAACAACCCACTCCAGCAAGATTCAGCACAGGAGGACGGAGACGCTAGCCCTCATGAGAGAGCGGCAGAAGAAGAGGTAGAGGACTACATGCCTCCCTCCGGAGACGAGCTAAGCCTCGACGACGACGAATTCGTCATGCCTGAGGATCCCGTCGAACAAGAGCGTTTTAAACGCAGGCTTATGGCCATGGCAAACAGCCTCAAGAAAAAGCAGCAGCAGCTTCGAGCTGATCAAGACCTGCTAGTCGACAGATGGACTGAAGTCCTCGCGGCCGAAGAGCATGAGCTCGAACGCCCCTCCAAAAGTTACCCTAAACGCAAGCTGCTCCCCCGATTAGAGGAGGAGGCGTATGAACCTGCGTCACCAGCAGACAATACGGCTGACTGACCACCCCGTGGTCGCGACAGAGAGGCCTGTAGGCCCTTCACCAGAACCGTACCCCGACATCGCTCGAAAAGCGCAAGGCCACAGGGGAACGCTCCGGACTTGCGGGACATATTGGAGGATAAGGCAAGACAATCAAGATCGATCTACGGATTGCGTGGGCGCCCCATGACACATGACGACAACCGTCGTGCCGGACACAGTAAGTCCGGCCGGGCCAAACAAAATATGCAAAACTCTCTTGAGCTCCGTCGGGATATCGCCCAGTACAGAGGCGCCGCACACCCACTATGCTTCACAAACGAAGTAATGGATCATCAAATCCCCGAAGGGTTTAAACTTGTCAATATTGAATCCTATGATGGCACAACAGACCCCGCGGTTTGGATCGAGGACTATCTCCTTCATATCTACATGGCCCGTGGTGACGCTCTTCACGCCATCAAATATCTCCCCCTCAAGCTTAAAGGACCAGCCCGACATTGGCTTAACAGCTTGCCAGCAGAGTCAATTGGGAGTTGGGAAGACCTGGAAGCCGCATTCCTTGATAACTTCCAAGGCACGTATGTGCGACCACCAGATGCAGATGACCTAAGCCACATAATTCAGCACCCAGACGAATCGGCCAGACAATTCTGGACACGGTTCTTAACCAAGAAAAATCAAATCGTCGACTGTCCGGATGCCGAGGCCCTCGCGGCCTTCAAGCATAACATCCGCGACGAGTGGCTTGCCCGGCACCTGGGACATGAAAAGCCGAAATCCATGGCAGCCCTTACATCACTCATGACCCGCTTCTGCGCAGGTGAGGACAGCTGGCTAGCACGCAGCAACAACCTCAGCAAAAATTCTGGCAGTCCGAATATCAAGGACCGTAATGGCAGGTCACGTCGCAACAAAAACAAACGCCACATTAACGGCGATAACAGTGAGGATACGGTAGTCAATGCCGGATTCAGAGGCTCTAAACCCGGTCAGCGGAAAAAGCCATTCAAAAGAACCCCTCCGGGTCCGTCCAACTTGGACCGAATACTCGACCGCTCGTGCCAGAAACACGGCCCCCCCAAAAAGCCAGCCAACCACACCAACAGGGACTGCTGGGTATTCAAGCAGGCAGGCAAGTTAATTGCCGAGAGCAACGACAAGGGCTGCATAGCGATGACGAGGAAGAGACCCGACCGCCGAATAATAGAGGACATAAGGGTTTCCCCCCACAGGTGCGGACGGTGAACATGATATACGCAACGCACATAACCAAAAGGGAGCGGAAGCGTGCACTAAGGGATGTATATGCGATGGAGCCAGTTGCCCGGAAGTTCAATCCATGGTCCTCCTGCCCGATCACTTTCGACCGAAAGGACCACCCCACTAGCATCTGTCACGGCGGATTCGCCGCATTGGTTTTAGACCCAATCGTCGATGGATTTCACCTCACCAGAGTCCTGATGGATGGCGGCAGTAGCCTGAACCTGCTTTATCAGGATACAGTGTGCAAAATGGGCATCGACCCATCAAGGATTAAACCTACCAAGACGACCTTTAAAGGCGTCATACCAGGTGTAGAAGCCAATTGTACAAGCTCAGTTACACTGGAAGTGGTCTTCGGATCCCCGGATAACTTCCAAAGCGAGGAGTTAATCTTCGACATAGTTCCATTCTGCAGCGGCTATCATGCTCTGCTCGGACGCACCGCGTTTCCAAAGTTCAACGCGGTGCCGCACTATGCATATCTCAAGCTCAAGATGCCAGGCCCTGGAGGAGTCATCATGGTCAACGGAAACACTGAAGGTTCTCTCCGAACGGAGGAACATACAGCGGCTCTCGCGGCAGAAGTACAATGCAGCCTCTTAAGGCAATTCTCGAGTCCGGCCACCAAGCGGCCGGACACAGCTAATCGTGCCCGGAGTAACCTACAACATGACCACCTGGCACGTTACGAGCACGCGTACAGTGTGGCCCCAACCCCAGCCCCTGTAAAACGTCAAGACAGACCCTTCGCGTACACCATTACGCTCTGAAGATACCATGGGAATGGGGCAAGGGGCGCGACCACGATAGGCCCAGACTGCGGCTCAACCACACCGAGGGCTCTCAAGTGTGTCGTTCTTTTTCTTTTCTTTTATTTTTACCCACAGGACTCCGTTCGTCAGAAGCCCTGTCCGGCAGCAGACATGCCGAACTCACGATGCAACAACCAGGGAAGGAGAAAGGCTACAACGAATATCCAGGTGGTCTCCATTATGAGCATTAAATCTGTTTTGTGCATTATTCCGTAGCCTACCCCTGGAGGGGGACATGTTTAACAGTCCCATCCCTTGCTTACCGCACCATTTGTATCGTTCTGCACTTACAACAGTTTTTATTGAATAAAGCAATGCAGCACCTTTTTGCTTCCAATCGCATTCCTTTCTTATACATATGTTCATCTATGACATGTCGCATCCGTACGTTTTGGTACCGCTAAATACACCAGGGGCTTATGTTTCCCGCATTATGGTGTGATAAGTCCAAACACTTTCACAAGTGCGGCACCCCGAACTTATAGCATTATATGCATCGGCTCCGAATCATGTTCTTGGGTCAATAGTTGGGTTTGCCCGGCTCCCATGTTTTGGTACCTTACGTTCTGTTTTATCGGCTAAGGTAGCACTGGGAGAACCACTGCGATTGCGCCCCAGTTGAGCTGGGTTAACGCCTCAGTGGAGAAAGCTAAAATTGACCGTCATGATGAGGCAAGAGCTGGTCGCTGTTCGAGAAGTTTTTTGCGAGTCCTTAAAGACTTATGCCGCTTCGAGCGAGGAGCCGGATTCTGTCCGGACCAGGCGTGGATAGCGCCCCAAATTCGGCCTTCCGAATACTAGGGGCTTCGCTGAAATTTAAAATTATAGAATTCTATGGCTAACTGAGTGTGTTCAAGCATTATAAGTCCGGTTGCCTTGTTCGTTGTGTTGAGCGCCTCCCTCGATGGACCCAAATATGGGAACAAGAGTGCTCAAATTTATCCCGAACACCCCAGCACTCGTGGCATGGGGGCTGAAGCCGACGACTTGCCATCTCTCAGATTTGATAAACAGCCGCACAGAAGGTAATATTTTAAATTAACAAGTGTTACTTCGCGCATATGAACTTAGTTTTCAGCGCACAGGATAACAAAACGCGAGTCTACTAAAAAATTTCTTCTTTGGAGCACTCACCCGCAATAATGCGGGCACCCTTCAGGACTGTTTTATAAAACATTTCAGGCGTACGATGCTCCTTGCCCTGCGGTGGCGCGTCCGTCACCAGCTTCTGGGCATCCATCTTGCCCTAGTGCACCTTTGCGCGGGCAAGGGCCCGACGGGCACCTTCAATACAGGAGGAGTGCTTGATGACTTCAACCCACGGGCACGCATCCACCAGCCGCTGCACCAGGCCGAAGTAGCTCCCAGGCACGGCCTCCTTGGGCCACAGCCGAACTATGAGGCCCTTCATGGCCTGTTCGGCTGCCTTGTGGAGCTCGACCAGCTGCTTCAGCTGGTCGCTGAGGGGCACCGGATGTCCGGCCTCAGCATATTGAGACCAGAAGACCTTCTCCGTCGAGCTCCCCTCCTCGTCCCGGTAGAACGCGGCAGCATCGGACACGCTGTGAGGAAGATCTGCGAACGCTCCTGGAGAGCTCCGAATTCGGGTAAGCAACAGGTAATTAACACTCACATGCTTACTTTGCATGAAAAATGCCTTACCCGCTGCTATTTTCTTCAACTCATTGATTTCCTAGAGGGCCTTGTAGGCTTTGGTCTTAGCGGCTTTGGCACTCTCAAGAGCCGTTGCAAGCTCGGACTCTCGGGTCTTCAAGTCACGCTCCAAACCCTCATGTTTTTCCATGAGAGCCTGGAGCTCTTGCTGTACCTCCGCCACCCGCGCCTCCTGCTTCTCTCGCTCGGTGTGCTCCGCAGCCGCATTGCGTTCGGCCATGGCCACCGCCTCTTTAAGGGTCGCCACCTTGTTAGTGGCCCCTGCCATATCCACGTTATCCTTGTCATTTTTCTTGCAACCAGATCCTTTTCTATAAGGTACAATTTTAATAAGGTGTTACTCACCTTCCTTGTCCTCGAGCTGCTTCTTGCCACGGCCGAGCTCATTCTCGGACCGCTCGAGGTTTTCCTTCAAATTATTGACCTCCGCAGTCAGTGCGGCGGAGGTCAGCAGCACATCCTGCAATCCCATATTGACATATTTTTTATGACTCCTGTGTATATCTTTTTAGATCCTCGGTCCGGCTTTTCTTTCCGAACACCGAACCAAGCATCAGGGGCTACTGTCTATGCAGTACTATTTTACATATATCAAAATTCTTACCTCAAAGCCTGTTAGAAGGCTGCTGCAGGCTTCGGTCAGCCCGCTCTTGGCGAGCTGAACTTTCTGAATCACCACACTCATAACAGTGCGGTGTTCCTCTTCAATGGAGGCGCTATTGAGCGCCTCCAGCAATCTATCCGGGGCCTCCGGTTGGACGGAAGCAGCCGGTGTCACGGTATTGCCCTTCTTGCGAAGGGGTCGCCCCCGGACTCCGGAGCCACTAGGGGCTCCGGTGCCGAGTCCGGTGCAAAGTCCGGGAGGTTGTCCTGCGACACCTCTGGGGCCTTCTCCTCCTGGTTAGTCCCTTCCCGGGATCCCACCTCGGCATCATCCGCGTCACGAGGGTAGGAGGCGGTCGGAAGGGAATCCATATCCGACGCACCTAAGGACCCGCTCGACAAAGCGGGGAGATCATCCTTGGGCGGACTGCAGGGTTGTATGCGGCATTAGAAAGACACTGGGTGGCAAAAAGGAAACCATAAAGTTACTCAGGAGCCTGGATACTTACGATCTCGCCAGGGGCTTGGTCCTTGGAGGCCAGTCCTCGTCGTCATCACTGACGTCGGCAGAGTAGTCCGGGGGAAGGGTTTTTCCCTTTTTGGACCCTTCGGCCTCCCTCGTAGGGGAAGCCTTCCTTTTATTCCCTCCCCTCGCGGGGGGAGAGGCTTTCTTCTTCTCCTCCTCGCCTTGGTGGGAGGAGCCGGCGTCGGAGTCATCATCCGATAGCACCTGAAAACGGGAACTCTTTCGAGTACCCGTGGCCTTCTTCTTGGCCTTTTTCTCCGGCACCACATGGGTGCCGGAGCCAGCAGCCCTGTTAGACAGGCGTCCTCTGGGTCCTCTCGCAATGGGGCCGGACAGATAGTCTGTTCGGCCTTCGCCGGCCAGTCCTGTCAAAGGAATGAGGGAGTTCAGATCCCGCATAGAGTTAAACTATGGAAAACGAGCATTCTGTAAAGGATGAAATCACTTACCTCGTCAGCTGGACGCTGCGAGCTGAATCCGCGATCTTCGGTAGCGGATGCGGGAGTCTCAGCGCCCTTGAACAACACCTTCTAGACCTCTTCGTACGTCATGTCGAAGAGCCCGCGCAGGGTCTGGTGCTACACCGGATCAAACTCCCACATGTTGAAGCCCCGTCGTTGGCACGGGAGGATCCGGCGGATGAGCATGACCTGGACCACGTTGACGAGCTTGAGCTTCTTGTCCACCAGCTTCTGGACGCAAGCTTGGAGTCCGGTTAGCTCTTCCGAATCACCCCAGATCCGGCCACTCTCTTTCCAGGAGGTGAGCCGTGTGGGGATCCTAGATCTGAATTCGGGGGCTGCTGCCCATTCAGGGTCACGCTGCTCGGTGATATAGAACCACCCTGATTGCCACCCCTTGATGGTTTCCATGAAAGTGCCCTCGAGCCAAGTAACGTGGGACATCCTGCCCACCATGGCGCCTCCGCACTCCGCTTGGCTGCCCTTCACAACCTTCGGCTTGACACTGAAGGTCTTGAGCCACAAGCCGAAGTGGGGCTGGATGCAGAGGAAGGCCTCACACACGACGATGAACGCCGAGATGTTGAGGATGAAATTCGGGGCCAGATCATGGAAATCTAGGCCATAGTAGAACATGAGCCCCCGGGCAAAGGGATGGAGTGGGAAGCCCAGTCCGCGGAGGAAATGGGGAAGAAATACTACCCTCTCATGGGGCCTAGGGGTAGGGATTAGCTCTCCCTCGTCGGGGAGCCGATGCGCGATATCACTGGATAGATATCCGGCGTCGCGCAGCTTCTTGATGTGCTCCTCCGTAACGGAGGAGGCCATCCACTTGCCTCCCGCTCCGGACATGATCGGAGGAGGTTGAGGTGAGATGTGCGGGCTTGGGCGCTGGAGCTCGGGTTCGCAGAGATGGATAAGCTAAGGAGGAAGGAGGCGCAGGTAAAAGGGTTGAATCTTTATCCCCTTATATGGGCGGACAAAAACATGTGTCCCCACCGGCCTGGTAAAACTCGCTTATCCCCCAAACGCCCCGATTGATGGCGCGGTTGGGTTACCCACGTCCATATTGATGGGGATCCTGGAATAAGGGGAACACGATCTCTGTTTCGACAAGACGTGCCAAGGAAACCGCTTCGCTAAACGCGCTGAGGTGGTACAATAAAAACAATTTACGTGAAGGCTTGGTTGTGGTGTGACGTCACACCATGAAATACGTCAGCAGATTGAACTTGTGTAAATATTATTCTCTCTATAGTGGTATGTGGAAATTATTTTTGCAGAGTCGGACACTATCCTGGTGTTCACAATCTTCTATGAATTATTCAGAGGAGGAACCCGCCTTGCAATGCCGAAGACAATATGCGCGCCGGACTCGTCGTCATTGAAGCCTGGTTCAGGGGCTACTGAGGGAGTTCCGGACTAGGGGGTGTCCGGATAGCCGGACTATCATCATCGGCCGGCCTCCAAGACTATGAAGATACAAGATTGAAGACTTTGTCCCATGTCCGGATGGGACTTTCCTTGGCGTGGAAGGCAAGCTTGACAATACGGATATGTAGATCTCTTACCATTGTAACCGACTCTGTGTAACCCTAGCCCTCTCCGGTGTCTATATAAACCGGAGGGCTTTAGTCCATAGCACGAACAACAATCATACCATAGGCTAGCTTCTAGGATTTAGCCTCCTTGATCTCGTGGTAGATCTACTCTTGTAACCCACATCATCAATATTAATCAAGCAGGACGTAGGGTTTTACCTCCATCAAGAGGGCCCGAACCTGGGTAAAAACATCGTGTCCCTCGTCTCCTGTTACCATCCGCCTAGACGCACAGTTCAGGACCCCCTACCCGAGATCCGCCGGTTTTGACACCGACAACCATCACCTTGGATCTCACTACTATCATTGCTATGCTAGTTGCTTCGTTCTATTGCTATGTTGCGCTAGCTATCACTTGCTATGATGCACCACCTTTGAAAGTGCGTTATATCGACTAGAGGGGGGTGAATAGGCGAATTTTATGAATTCTTCACTGAGGAATTTGCTGGTGAGGAAATTCCTAAATGAAGAACTACTTGCAGCGGAATAAGTACTTAGAAAGGAACATAACAGAACACAAGCATAGTCATCATGATGAAATGAAGACAAGCATAGAGTACAGAAAGCGTAAACACAGGATAACACAAGGAAGAAGATGGACAGACTAAAGAAATAGAAATGAGGAAATTGAGAAAGTCTTCAGTCAATGTCTTCAAACAGATATGAACAGGCACACAACAACATACATGAGGAAATGAAAGAGTTGAGGAGATAGAACCAGTTAGCTCGGTGAAGACAATGATTTGGTAGCCCAGTTCCAACTGCTGTCTCAGTTGTACATCTGGTTGGAGCGGCTGAGTATTTAAACTCGAGGACACCCAGTCCCGGACACACAGTCCTCACCGTAATCTCCTTGAGCTAAGGTCACACATACCTTGCCCAATCACTCGTGGTAAGTCTTCAGGTGACTTCCGAACCTTCACAAACTCGGTCACTCGGCAATCCACAATTCCTCTTGGATGCTCTAGACCTTGACGACTAACCGTCTGGAAGAAGCACAGTCTTCAAAGGAAACAAGCGTCGGATCCATGCAGGATCAATCTCTTCAGTGATGCTCAATCACTTTGGGGTTTTGTAGGTTTGGGTTTGGGATTTCCTCACTTGATGATTTTCGCTCAAAGTCCTCGGATGATGGTTTGCTCTCAAATGACAAGTGTCAGTTTTTCTCGGAGCAGCCAACCAACTAGTGGTTGTAGGGGGCGACTATTTATAGCCGGGGAGCAGCTCGACATGATAAGACATAAATGCCCTTGTCTGATATGAGTGTTAGGTGGGTAGATATTTTGGGACAGCTGGCGCGTAGCACAACAACGGTCGGAATATTTCAGGTTCGAATTCCTCAGGGCTATCATGTTCCTCACTACGTAGGCAATCCGCACTGGAAAATTCCTAATTCTTTAGTCAGAACAAATTCCTCAGAGACCAGAAGAACTTCGTCTCTGTCACTAAATAATATGACTGAACTGTGTGAGATTTCCAATGGCTTCACTCGAAGGGATTGGTAGGTGTAGGATTTTGAGTTGAGCATCACATGGAAATTTTTCCTTACTATTTCCTCGACCCCCTTTAATAGTACGATGTTTCCTATGACTCAAGAAAGAGAAAATGAAACAGTAAAAACAAGAGTCTTCATGCTTCATGTTCCTCGAATGAATATCTAGTCTTCAAGGTCACACCAATTTCTTCACTTTCAAAGTCTTCAGAAAGTCTTCAGAAATCCAAAGTCTTCAGTCGAAGAACTTCACTTTTAGGGGTCGACTTTCTCTGTAAATATCAAACTCCTCATAGACTTATAGACCTGTGTACACTCAGAAGCGCATCAGTCCCTTAACCTATAAGTCTTCAATACACCAAAATCACTAAGGGGCACTAGATGCACTTACAATCTCCCCCTTTTTGGTGATTGATGACGATATAGGTTAAGTTTTCAACGGGGATAATCGTATGAAGTGTAAAAACTTATATTGAGGAATTTGATTGCAAGATAAAGAAGAACTCCCCTTGAAGATGTGCATAGTGAGGAATTTGCATTTGAAGCAATGCACACTTGAAGAGCATAATCATGGAGATTTCCCCCTATACCTTGTAATTCATACACGCATTTGACATATAATATGAAGAATTTGAAATGCATGATGAAATATGGTGACTGATGTAATTCAACATGCATGCATTAACATTAAAGAGGAATAAAGCATGCAGAAGAACACAACAAAAGTATCAGGTCACCACAGAATTTAAGATTACAACTCGATCCAGCAAAGTCATTAGAAGAAGGAGAGTTGCAACTTAGCAAAAAAATGCCCATATATAGACCTGCTTGAAGACTAACTCAAATTTCTCTCCCTTTGTCATCGAACGACCAAAAGGGTTGAAACTGAGGGCTAACGCCCCTGAAGAATATCATGCTGATGGAGGAGCGCCATCGTCGTCAGGGTCTTGAGTCATTGTAGGGCCTGCTGCAGTGTCGTCCAAGTCTTCATGCTCGTCCGTGGCGCGTGATGAAGAATATGAGATGGCCACCAAGGAAGGAACCTTGACTTTCTTGAATCTCTTCGGTGGAGGTGCAGACCAGTCAAAGTATTCCTTGAAGCCAATTTGCTTCAGATCTTCTTCACCATATAGATGTGACAGAATAGCCCAGGTGCGATCAAACACTTCATGGAAGTAGTAGTGGTTTTTCTTCACTGCATTATGTGTAGAAGTCATGTTGTGAAGAATTGAGCCAAACTGACGCTTAACCCACTTGTGGTTTCGGTCCACCTTCTGGTGAAGACTTATCAGTAGTTCACGATCAGTCATCACATGAGGAGCAGTAGCTTGAGGACTGTCTTGGTAGCATTGGCCGCAGTATCTTGAGTGGCAGAGTCATCATTGGTGGAGTAAGATGCAGCTTTACGAAACTGACCATCCAATGGACGAGTGCCTTCATTGATGATAGCAGGTGCCTTGCCCTTTCCTTCAGATGAGGAATATGTCCGTTTGAGGGCTTCAATCGGGGGCAAGTAGCTGAGGTGATTCTGAAAATCAGCCTTGTAGTTGAGTGAAGACCTTGATCTGAGGAATCTCATGATCCATGGAGCATAAGGCTTCAGCTCAAACGGTGAAAGTGCAACATTCGCTAGAGTCCTCATGAAGAAATCATGGTAATTGATAGGGATACCATGCATGATGTTGAAGAGCATATTCTTCATCATCCCCACAATTTCTTCATTAGATGAATCATGACCTTTGATTGGACTAATTGTCTTTGTCAGAATGTGATAGATGGTCCTAGGCACATACAACAAATCCTTCACGAGGAATTTGGTCCTTTGGGCTTGTCCAGGCTTCAGCGGCTTCATGAGCACTTGCATATAGTGTTCAGTTAGTTCAGGTTCATCATACAGATAACGAGCGCCTTCTGGTGGAGGACTGATTGGCAGGGCATGAAGCAATTCAGAGGCTGGTGCCTTGTAATGAGTGTTTTCGGTCATCCAGTCCAACACCCAGGAGTTGATGTCATGTGCTTCACCAGTGGTATGCAGTGTTGCATAGAATTGAAGAATTAGCTCTTCATTCCAGTGAATGATGTCAGTGCAAAAGTTAAGGAGACCTGCATCGTGAAGAATACTGAGGACCGGCGTGAAGCAAGGCATGGATTCCATGTCCACGTGAGGAATGTGCTCGTGGTCGAAGATTTTGTCCTTGTCAAAGAGAGCTCAGGAATAGAAGTTGGCCTGGCCGGTAGTCCAGAAGCGCTTCCTTCTAAGACGAGCATTGTCATATGGGTTGAATTCAGTGAAGAATACACACTCGCCGAAGAAATCATCAGTCTTGAATTTTGGCTTCTTGGAGAAGGGATTCTTTGGCTTTGGTTGAGGGGTGTCAGTGATCTGTAGTACCACCTCAGGAATCGCCATCTCAGGTTCCTCATGCTGAGGAATTTCAGTTTCTTCTGCAGTTGCAGCCTGGGTCATCACTTCTTCATTCTCATTTTCTTCAGCACTAGTGGCTGGAATTTCTTCATGGACAGACGGGGTTGCACGACGTTCTTCAGATCCCACATGTACTTCAGTAGCGGCTGGGGACTGAGGAACAACTTGGAGAGGAGTGAACAACGGAGAGTTGGGATGTTGACTTTCCCAAAAGTCATCATTCAGAAAGGGTGCGGTACAGACGATGTCCACATCCTCATCTTCCATTTCTTCAACACCCGCCTCTTCAGCAGTGAACTGAGGCATAGGTGCGGAGATGACTGGGGTTGAAGGGATCTTATCCACTTCAATTTCTTCGTCCAACTGCTCTGTTGAAGCAGCAGAAGGAGTTTCTTCATCGGATTTCTCGGGAATCTCATAGTCTTGACCGAACGGAACAAGGTCCTTTGATGGCATGAAGGAGACAGGAACGATATCAATAGGGTTTTCAGCAGAACTTGTTAAGGGCTTCATTTTCTTCGGAGCTGAAGAATCTGATGAAGCTGATGCCTTCCTCTTTTTCATCGTTGCACACTTTGCAGCCTTGGTCTTCTTCACATCTAGGGGAGATGGAAGGATAGGAGCTGGTGTAGGCGCAGGAGGTGCAGAGGACTTTGGTTCATTTTCCTCAGGCGCAACTGTTTTAGTTGCCCTGACTTCTTCATTTCCTTCAGGCGCACCACTAGTGGATGCCCTAGCAATTTCTTCAGTGGCTGGAATGGAGTCATCAGCCTTGGTACTCTCATTTTCTTCAGCAGCCTGACTTACATCAGCGGTGCTGGCATGTTCTTCAGTGGGCTGGGCAGATGCTTCAGCCTGAGGAATTTCAACATGCACCGGAGCAGTGGCAGTTGAAGAGAAAGTCTTCGTCAAATTGATGAACCGAACCTTTGCTCCCTTCCAATCAGCATGGTACCGAATGAAATCATCACTCAGTTGCTTGATTTCGTCTTGTACAGTAATGAGTTGTTCAAGGTTAAGTGTGAGGACATTGTCCTTGAGGTAGCGCTGTTTCTTGTATTGCACTTTCCTCAGCCTTCGTCCTTCTTCATATTTCCACTTCTCTTCCTCAATGAAGTGAGTGAGAACAAGACTTTGACCAGGAGTGAGGTTCATCTCCTGCAAAGGTGTAGTCGGGTCCTTGTGCCATAAGTCAATGAAGTCGAGGATCAACTTGGGATCCAGAAGTAGTGGCACATTGCTGCCTTTGGCTCTAGCGGCCCTGGCTTGCCTGTCCCTAATGATTTCAGCAAGTTCTTCATCATCAGCCTCATCGTCATCAGAGGGGATTTGGAAGGCAACCTGCTTCTTGTGAGGACTTGGGCGAAGGCCTCGTTCAGCAGTGGCCTTTTTCTTCAGCAGAGATGGTCCGGCTGAGGAACTTGGTGCAGCAGTGGAGCTAGCAGATGCTCCTAAGGCAATAGAGATGTCAGTTGTTCTTTGGCACATGGCAAGATGCACAGGCACCAAAGATTTGGTCGGAGCAGCCGAAGACTTTGTCGGAGGAACTGAGGACTTTGGAGGAGGAGGAGCAGAATGAGGAATTGGCCGTGAGAGCTTTGAAGATACTGGCCTTGAGGGCATTTCTGAGGAGCTTGGCCGTGAGGGCATTGAAGGAGAAGCACTGGACTTGTGGGCAGGCTTCTTTGGCATAGCCTTCTTGGGCTTACTAACAGAAGCCTCAGCAGCATTAGCAGCAGCAGCAGAATCTTCATTGAATTTCCTCACTACTTCATTTGCTTGCTTGGCTAGTTTGGCCTGGCGCCAAGCCCATTCAGCAGCATATTCCTCATCGCGCTTGAGGCTGGTGGGATCCACCAGTTGGCCAGGTCTCAATGGAGGTCTTGAGCATGGAGGGTCGAGTGCGAATTTTTTCATGTACTTGGGAGTAACATACCTGTACTCCCTCCATTCTCGTGCCCATCTCCTCTCAATCCGTTGTATGCACACTTTGCGCTGATTCTTGTCCTCCTTGCCAAACTTGGCCTCATCAGGAGTGCAGTATCCAGCATAAATGTCCTCAGGGATTTCAAACGCTGTATTGACCTCAGGCCTCTTTCCTCCCTTCTGTGGTTTCTTACCGTCAACCATTTTCTTCAGCTGAGGATGAACAACTGAAGTTTCTGAGGAGGTATGCAACTTTTCTTCGAGGAACGCTGCAAATGAGTTAAGTTGATGAGAACCTAGTGATTCAGTAGCGGACATGTGTACCTGTGAATAGAGTATAGTTGCGAGGAATTTGGAGAGGTCATATGCGTTCTCAGAAGATTTTCAAAAAGAATATGTTTGAGGAATTTGACCGATGAGTCTTGAAGAATTTTACTAAGCGTTCTTTATCTTATGTTCCAGAGTTGTACAGATTTGAGAATCCACACAATTGAGGAATCTTGAAGAAAA
Source organism: Triticum aestivum (assembly GCF_018294505.1). Lineage (NCBI taxonomy): Eukaryota > Viridiplantae > Streptophyta > Magnoliopsida > Poales > Poaceae > Triticum > Triticum aestivum. The sequence goes on from NC_057801.1 coordinate 731,574,328, forward strand.
TTATTGCTTAGAGAAACAAATCAAGAACAGATAACATGTGAGGTGTTTTAGTGTGTGAAGATTTGAAGAATAAACACCTTTGAAGATTTTTAGGAAAACACATAATCAAAGCGGGAATAAAAGTAACTTTTAATTACCCGAAGTGAAGAACACGACGAACTGGGAAGTGTTGAGGTGAAGTTCGTCCGTTCAGATCTTCCACGCCCTAACTCGGCAGAGGAAGATAGCTACGGCGGCGGCGGAGTGAAGAGATCCGCAATCGGCGCGAGTACGACGGCGACGAGGTCGAGGCACTGAAGCTCTTCCTCACCGGCGACGATGAAGTAGCGGCGACGCTAGGGTTTGGGAAGCTCAAGCAGGAGAGAGGTTGAGCGGAGTAAAAGTGAAGTGAGGAAGAGGCGGGGGTATTTATAGCAGTTGTGAAAAACTATGCGCCCGAAGATTTCGGACGAACGTGCCCCTGGCCCTTCTCATTCACGTGACATGTGTCACCCACGTACTGTGAGGTGGCGATCTTGTAGGATCGTGGGTGAATAGATAAGTATTTTATCGTGGAATGCAGAACGGTTTGAGCGGCAAAGCCAAAAATTCAGACAAGATTATTTTAAGTTTCCGTTCACAATTTCTTCAGCTGTTAAGGACACAGTGAAGATTTTGAACGAGTTTCAAATAGAACGCACATGAAGAATTTGTGAAAAGATTAGATTGAGTTTAGCGTAGAGGGGGAAGGGTCCGATCACATTCACTTAGCAGAAGAAGTCAACTTGAAGAATTAGCAATAAGTGAATGCTGTAGAGGACATAGTGAAGACATTGCAAGTTGAAGAATTTGAAAAACTGAGGAATTTCAAAACTGGGGAAAAACTCAAATTGAAGATTTTCAACTTTTGTGGTGGCGTAACCCACCGTATAAGAAAGTTGGCTTCAGACACCGCGTACAATTGTCGTAGGGCTCCGAGAGTCAATTTCTTTGTTAATTTTTTCACACTTAGAGAGTTAGTCTTCATTGGTTGAATAAAAATGTTACTTCGTGTGTTGCACATCTAAGTCATGAAGTCAGCATAAGTGTTAGGATGAGTGTCCATTTCAGAGAACATTCGAAGATTCTAGGATATTTAGCTCACATCGCAACTTGCTAAATCTCTTCTCATCCAAGGGCTTAGTGAAGATATCGGCCAACTGATCTTCAGTGCTGACGTGGTCGATGGAGATGTCGCCCTTCAACACATGGTCACGAAGAAAATGATGACGAATCTGGATGTGCTTTGTCTTCAAGTGCTGAACTGGGTTATGAGCAATCTTGATAGCGCTCTCATTGTCACAGTAGAGAGGCACATTCTTCACATTGATGCCATAGTCCTTGAGTGTTTGCTTCATCCATAGTAATTGAGCACAGCACGATACAGCAGCAATGTACTCAGCTTCTGAAGTGAAGAGAGATACGCAGTTCTGTTTCTTCGAGGACCAATAGACCAAAGATCGTCCGAGGAAATGGCATGTGCATGATGTTGACTTGCGGTCCACGTGATCGCCAACATAGTCAGAGTCTGAATATCCGATGAGATCAAATGAAGAGCCCTTGGGATACCATAATCCAAGTGTTGGTGTGTGAGCTAGATATCGAAGAATATGCTTCACAGCCTTATGGTGTGATTCCTTCGGCGTAGCTTGAAATCGGGCACACATGAAAACAATAAGCATAATATCTGGCCTAGATGCACATAGGTACAATAAAGAGCCAATCATGGAGAGGTATACCTTTTGATCAAAGTCCTGACCATTTTCATCAGTGCATAGATGGCCATTTGTGGGCATTGGAATTTTGACCCCTTTGCAATCTTGCATGCCGAATTTCCTCAATACATCTTTGAGGTATTTCTCCTGAGATATGAATAAGCCATTGCGCTGTTGACGAATTTGAAGACCTAAAAAGAATTTCAATTCTCCCATCATAGACATTTGATATTCTTCACTCATCATATAGGCAAATTCATCACTATAACGTTGGTCAGTACAGCCAAAGATAATATCATCAACATAGATTTGGCACATAAACAGTTCATCATCATAATATTTTGTGAAAAGAGTTGGGTTGAGTGAACCGGGTTTGAAGCATTTCTTCATGAAGAATTCCTTCAAAGTATCATACCATGCCCGAGGGGCTTGCTTGAGGCCATACAGGGCCTTGTTGAGTCTGAAGACTTTGTCGGGATTCTCTGGATCTTCAAAACCTGGGGGTTGAGCAACATATACTTCTTTCTCAAGCTTACCATTGAGGAATGCACTTTTCACATCCATTTGATATAAGGTGATATTATGATGGTTAGCATAAGCAAGTAATATGCGAATAGCCTCAAGTCTAGCAACAGGTGCAAAAGTTTCATCGAAATCAATTCCTTCAACATGTGTGTAGCCTTGATCTACAAGCCGTGCCTTATTCCTCACCATAAGGCCATTTTCATCTTGCTTGTTGTGGTAGATCCACTTTGTGCCAATGACGTTGTGCTTGCGAGGATCTGGACGTTTGACCAGTTCCCAGATGTTATTGAGCTCGAACTGATGTAATTCTTCTTGCATAGCCTGAATCCACTCAGGCTCTAGAAATGCTTCATCTACCTTGGTGGGCTCTGAGATAGAGACAAAAGAAAAGTGCCCACAAAAGTTAGATAAATGTGAAGATTTTGAGCGAGTGAGAGGACCTGGTGCTTCAATGTCATCAATGATCTTCTCAATTTGCACTTCGTTAGCAATGCGAGGATGAGTGGGTTGTCTTCGAGAAATTTAATCAGCATTCCCTTAAGGAGCATTTTCTTCAGCACCATTTTCTTCAGGTGCGCCAGCCCGGCGATCATCATGATCTGGAATGAATTCTTCAGCAGATTCTTTGGTAGGAATGACATCCTCAGTAGCCTTGAACTTGATAGAATCCTCAGGTGATGGTTCATCTATCACAGAAGGTAGGTGCTCTCTTTGCGAGCCATTAGTTTCATCGAACCGCACATCTACAGTTTCAACAACTTTGTGAAGAACGCTGTTGAAAACTCTGTAGGTGTGCGAGTCCTTTCCATAACCAAGCATAAAACCTTCATGTGCTTTCGGTGAGAATTTGGAAGTGTGATGAGGATCTCTAATCCAACATTTAGCATCGAAAACTTTGAAATAACTCACATTGGGCTTTTTTCAGTGAGGAGTTCATACACAGTTTTCTTGAAGAATTCGTGAAGATATACCCTATTGATGACGTGGCACGCAGTATCAATTGCCTCAATCCAGAAGCGACGAGGTGTCTTGTATTCATCAAGCATAGTGCGAGCCATTTCAGCGAGGGTTCTGTTCTTGCGCTCCATGACGCCATTCTGCTGAGGAGTATAAGGAGCAGATAACTCATGAGTAATACCAAGTTCATCAAGATAGCCATCCAGACCAGAATTGTTGAACTCGGTCCCATTGTCAGTTCTGATGTGCTTGATCTTCACACCAAAGTTGGTTGAAGCCCTCGAGGAAAATCGTTTGAAGACTTCCTGCACTTCATGTTTGTAAGTGACAATGTGCACCCATGTGTAACGAGAATAATCATCAACAATAACAAATCCATATTGAGATGCATCATTCAGAATTGCAGAATAGTGGTTAGGACCAAAGAGATCCATGTGAAGCAATTCAAATGGTCGTGTGGTAGTCATGACAGTCTTTGCTGGATGCTTGGCCTTTGTCATGTTTCCAGCTTCACAAGCTCCGCATAAGTGATCCTTGAGGAATTTGACATTCTCAATGCCAATGACATGCTTCTTCTTCGCAAGCGTGTGCAGATTCCTCATGCCAGCATGACCAAGTCGTCGATGCCATAGCCAGCCATCTAAAGCTTTTGCAAGTAAGCACACGGCTGGTTGTGGTCCTGTAGAGAAATCAACAATATACAGATCTCCTCTCCTAAAGCCTTCGAAGAATTTGGAATGGTCAGCTTCCATGATCACAACACAACGATATCTTTCAAAGACATCAACCATATCTAGATCACAAAGAATTAAGACAGACATGAGGTTGTATCCAAAGGACTCGACAAGCATGACTTTGTCCATGTGTCGATCCTTTGAGATCGCAACCTTACCTAGACCCAATACCTGACCTTTGCCTTTGTCAGCAAAGATGATATGCTTCATATGTGACGGTGATAAAGGAGCATCCATCAATAGATTCTTGTCACCAGTCATGTGATTCGTACATCCACTATCGAGGACCCACTCATTTACTTTGGGTAGATCATCCTACACATGAATTAGTGCAACTTACGAACTCATATACTTCATCAGTGAAGGATATGACATCAATATCATTAGATCAATTTCATCAAGCAATAGCACAGATAAATCAGTATGAGGACGCGAGAAATGAAAATTCATTTCTTCATGATTAGCCTGCGTCCTTTCAGGCATTGTTCACGTCTCCCGCAAATTCTTCAGTCGTTTTGAGCACGATTGGAGACCTGACCCTGCATAAGAGATTAGTTCTTTTTCTTCACCACCCACATCTGAAGGGGTGGCAAAGAATTCATCACTCTGCGAGCACCATATGATAAAGGTGGCATGGATGCCAGTCCACTTCGTTTCACATAAGAGGGGTTAGGGTAAGCATATGAATAAGCAGAGAAATTCTTCGAGGACTTATGATCATAATGATTTGAAGAATAATGCACATATTCATAGCCCTTAGCTCTACCCTGTGAAACAGAAGGGTTAGCACGATGATGATCATATGAGGACTTTGATCCATTTGAGGAATTTGATCCACGTGAGGAATTTGGTCCACTTGAGTACTTGGATCCATATGAAGAATTTGGTTCATATGAAGAAGTTGATCTGGGGTTACTATTCTTCACAAGTGGTGTCATGAGGACATTCTCTTGAAGACTTTCAAGGCAACTTTTGGGAACCCAGATTTTCTTCATAGGGGAACCGTTCCTGCAGTTAGTCCCAACATATCTAGCAAATACTTCACCATTATGATTTTTGAATAGTTTATAGTTAGAGTCTAATGACTCATCAGATGAATGAGGAGATTCACATGTATAGCCAGATAAGTTGGATGGATCAACTGGAGGTCCCTTTGCAGCAACCCATGAGGTTTTGGGGTACTGCTCAGGCTTCCAATATGTTCCATCAGCAATGAGTTTCCTCTCAAAGGCAATACCCTCTTTCCTAGGGTTCCTGTTGAGAATCTGCTTTTTCAACACATCACAAAGAATCTGATGCCCTTTGAGGCTTTTGTACATGCTTGTCGTGCACAATTCCTTCATCCTTGCATTATCAGTGGTACTAGAAATGTCCTCAGATGAGGAATTAGTGATAGCAGAGATAGGTGAAGAATTTGTAACATTTGAAGCATTTGAACATTCAGGTGAAGAATTAGCAGATTCACGTTCTATGCACTTCAGACATGGAGGAACAAATTCTTCCTGAGTAGCGTTGATTTGTTGAGTAAGTAATGAATCGCGCTCCTTCTGAAGATCTTCATAACTCACTCTTAGCTTCTCAAGATCTTGATTTCTTTGAAGAAATTCATAAGAAAGCTTCTCGTGATCAGATAAGAGAGTGTTAGGATGACCTTGAAGGTCGTCAAACTTGGAATGGAGTCCCTGAAGACTTTCAGCCAAGGCTTTTGACTGATCCATTTCTTCACCCAACATATCATCGCTCTTATTTAGCATGTATTGAACTTTTTCCAAAGCTCTTTGTTGTTTAGTGGCAAGGGAAGCAAGTTTGACATAGCGAGGTCCAAATTCATAGCCAGATTCATCATCACTAGACTCGGATAGGTAGCATTCGGTTACCTTAGCACTATTTGCCATAAGGCAGGGGGTAGACGATGATGATTCTGGTTCGAATGTCATCGCATTGAGAGATTCCTTGTAATCCTCAAACCAAGGATCATGTCGAGTTCGATGACCTTCATAGACCTCAGAGAGACGGTTCCAGATTAGCTTCGCGTGATTGAGATGCACGACGTTCCTGAACTGATTTTGGGACAGACTGGAGTAGATGACATCCTTCGTTGTGAGGTTCAGTAGAGTGTACTTGCGAATGTCATCAGCCTCTGCCATCTTGCATAGATCGGTAAGACCGATCTCAGTGACGGTCCACAGTTTGCTGTCCATAGCCATGAGTCACTTTTTCATCATGGCCTTCCACGGAGGATACTCATGACCATCAAAGATGGGGCAGGAAACATTCCTCGATCCTGAAGTCGACATAACTAGAAATCCAGGTGGTTAAACCAAAATCACACAGAACAAGGGAGTACCTTGCTCTGATACCAATTGATAGTGCGTTATATCGACTAGAGGGGGGTGAATAGGTGATTTATATGAATTCTTCACTGAGGAATTTGCTGGTGAGGAAATTCCTAAATGAAGAACTACTTGCAGTGGAATAAGTACTCAGAAAGGAACATAACAGAACACAAGCATAGTCATCATGATGACATGAATACAAGCAATGAGTACAGAAAGCGTAAACACAAGATAACACAAGGAAGAAGACGGATAGACTGAAGAAATAGAACTGAGGAAATTGAGAAAGTCTTCAGTCAATGTCTTCAAACAGATATGAACAGACACACAACAACATACATGAGGAAATGAAAGAGTTGAGCATATAGAACCAGTTAGCTCGGTGAAGACAATGATTTGGTAGACTAGTTCCAACTGCTGTCTCAGTTGTACATCTGGTTGGAGCGGCTAAACTCGAGGACACCCAGTCCCGGACACACAGTCCTCACCGTATTCTCCTTGAGCTAAGGTCACATAGACCTCGCCCAATCACTCGTGGTAAGTCTTCAGGTGACTTCCGAACCTTCAAAAACTCGGTCACTCGGCAATCCACAATTCCTCTTGGATGCTCTAGACCTTGACGGCTAACCGCACTACAAAAAAAAAGACACATCTGTGACATTTTGGGCCGAACGAATTTTTTTGTCATACATATGACACTTCTATGACGATAATTGTGACAAAACCCGGTATCATCATAGATGTGGTGGGGTCCTACTTCTATGACAAAAAATCATAACAGAAAATGGGCTTTTCGTCCTGGGCGGGCCGGAGACGCAGCTGCATGACATTCTTTGGGCCGTCCATGACGGAAAAAACCGTGGTAGAAGCGAGGGGGAGGAAAATTTCGGGGAGTTGCCGGTTACAGTGGGAGAGCGATGCGCGTTTCTCTCGTACAGGTACGCGCGTCTGTGCGAGGCGTTGTCTCTAACTGAAGCCGAGCGAGGCATTGGGCTCTAACTGAACTCGAGCGATTGCACTGCAGGCTATGCATTACTGAACCCGAGCGATCGATCGATGGCTGTTAACTAAACCCGATGGAGCGATTCCTTCGCTACTGCTGCTAACTGAAGCCGATTGATGCTGCCTCTGGGATGAACAGTGAGCGTTGAGGGGGGGGGGGTTTGGATGAACAGTGAGCGGTGAAGTTGCGTCTGGATGAACATGAACCCGTGGTGTGGAGGGCTGGATGAACAGTAGACGGTGGAGGGGTGGCCGTGGAGGGGTGGTTGAACATGACCCCATGGTGTGGAGGGCTGGAAGAACAGTAGACGGTGGAGGGGTGTCCGTGGAGGGGTGGTTGAACAGTAGCCGGTGGAGTAGCGCGCGGTGGAGGCTGGATGAACAGGAGCCCGTGGAGGCTGGAGGAGGTCGACGGTAGCCCGTGGAGGCTGGAGGAGGTCAATGGTGGAGATGAACAGTATCCCGTGGAGTCCCGTTTTGCGGTACGCCACACCCCTCCCCCACTCGTTTCGACCGTAGCGCTCCAACACAAGTCCGTTTCGTCCGTTTTGCGGTACGCCACATCCCTCTCGATCAACAGGACCCCCGTTTCGACCGTAGGAGGTCTGTTTCATCCATTTTGCGGTGCGCCACACCCCTCCCGATCAACAGGACCCCCGTTTCGACCGTAGGAGGTCCGTTTCGTCCGTTTTGCGGTATGCCACACCCCTCCCGATCAACAGGACCCCCGTTTCGACCGTAGGAGGTCCGTTTCCTCCGTTCTGTGGTACACCAGGCCTCGTTTCCATCGCCTGTTCCGTCCAAGCCGGTTGGCTCCCACGCGTTCCGTTGCCTCCTGATGAACACGCGGCATTCCGTTGCCTCCCCATGAACATGACACATTCCGTTGCCTCCCCATGAACACGACGCATTCCGTTGCCTCCCCATGAACACGACGCATTCCATTGCCTCCCCATGAACACGAGCCCTCGTTGTACGTATGCGTTACTAGGCGTTCGAGACGCTGCCCGTATGTACACATACGTGGCCGTATTTTTTTCTTGCACCCTGGCCGTTGTACGTACGTGTACATGCTACGTGCGCGCCTCTACTACGACAAGTACGCGCCTCTACTACGACACGTGCGCGCCTCTACATCGACCAGTATATATGTACGTACAAGTTCGCGACCAGAATGACAATGCTACGTATGCTTCGACCAGGTGGGTCCCGACTGTCAAGCAGTTCCTTGCGTGCGAAAATGTAGCTGGTGGGTCCTAGCAGTCAGAGGGGCGAATTGTTTTTTTGCCCGGATGCACTTCCTTTGCGTGCGAAGATGTAGCTGGTGGGTCCCAGCAGTCAGGGGGGCGAATGTTTTTTTTGCCCGGACGCACTTCCTTGTGTGTGAAAATGTAGTTGGTGGGTCCCAGCAGTCAGGGGGCGAATCATTTTTTTTGCCCGGACGCACTTCCTTGCGTGCGAAGATGTAGCTGGTTGGTCCCAGCTGTCAGGGGGAAACTTTTTTTCGCGAAATATGGTGGCCCGTCCGGTGGGTCCCCGGTGTTAGGTGGAGGAATCATTATTTTCTGCGTAATAAGGAGGCACTTCCTTACTGCGGCCGTGGACCCAGCTGTCAGCATCTCCACGTACAGTCCACGTCCGATGGAAGTCATTCCTTGACCACGTTGACCACACCGTGCCGAGAGCACCATGGCGGTGGACGACGGTGAGGCCTAGGAAGGGGATGACTCGGAGCCGGGGAAGACGCAACAGTGGATGCCCACATGAAGAGGAGTACGAGGGTTCACTGGTTCGGCTGCGGTGTGAGGCTGTTGTTGCCGTAGATTAACAGGGGGTGTGGGTGAGTAGAGGGATGGCCTGGCCAGCGGTGGGAGTAGTAGGGGGCGGTGAGGCCTCCGCGGCATCACAGCCGGCCACGGGAGGCAGGAGCACGCGGCACGACCAGCGCTGGTTTCGGCGGCTGGAGCAAGAAGACGAGAGGTTGACGAAGCACTACAACCGTTGGACGAACATCGTACAGTAACAGGAGCTAGAATCGTTCATATTGACTAAGTTGACAAAGCCCTCCGTCCCCGTCAACTTGGTAGGCCCACAAGTCAGCCTCCCAGTATGCTGGGTTCCAGCTGGCAGGGGGAGTATTCGTTTTTTTGTGCGTAATAAGGAGGCACTTCCTTGCGTGCGAAGATAGCTGGTGGGTCCGACAAGTCAGCGGGGGGCACATTTTTTTCGTGAAATACAGAGGCACTTCCCGTGGGTCCCAGATGTCAGGTGGAGGAATCATTATTTTGCGCGTAATAAGGAGGCATTTCCTTGTGTGCGGTCGTGGACCTAGCTGTCAGCCTCTCCACGCACAGCCTACTTCCGATGGTGTTGTTCGTTGACCACATTGACCACGCCGCGCCGAGCGCATCCAAGGTGGTGGACGACGGCGAGGCCCCGGACAGCAACGAGCCGGAGATGGGAAGACGCGGGAGTAGAGTCGCAGACGGAGAGGTGTATGAGGGTTAACTGGTTCTAGTGCGGTGTGGTTCGGCAGTCGGTGGGGAAGAACAGGAGGTGTGGAGGGTTGGAGGGATGGCCTGGCCAACAGTGGAGTAGCGCTTCATAGCGAAGCGTGCTAAGCAGACCTGCTAGCAGCAGGAGGCGGGAGGTGGTCCTGGCGGTGCTGGAGAAAGAAGACGAGAGATTGAAGATGGATGCCGGCCATTGGATGTAAATCCAACGGCTAACATGTCAGAATCATTTGTTGACTAAATTTACAACGACTTGCGTTGGCTTCAACCTATTGGCCCACATTTCAGCCTCCAAAAATTTGGCTTGTATTCAACCCATTTTTTCAGAATTACAGTCTTTTTTTGTGCGGTAGAATTTACAGTCAATTTGATGTTATTTTTTTGAATTACAACCATTAGCTGGGCTGGGTGAACAATTAATGTAGCTTTCATGCGGCCCATTTATTTTATTTCCTAAAAAATTACAGGCCATTTGCACTTTATCTAGATACACAATTTTGCTGGGCTGATTCTAATTATAATGTTGGGTTGGGCCAGCAATGTTATCAAAAAATAAAAAAGGGCTGAGCATTTTGTTATAAATATATTTAAATAATAAGTGATATTGTTACATTCGTCCTTAAATCTTACCAAGCTTTTGTACACAATCACTAGGATTTTCGTGCGAAAACAATCCAGGATTTTATTTGTTAAGAAATTATTTTTATAAGTTAATAAGATGTGGGATATTGTTTTCTTACATATGTAAGTATCTGTTGAATATATGATGACAATAAAAATAATATATAATAACATATAAAATAATTTAAATATATATAATATAGTTAAAAGGGAAACATAAGTTGTACCTGGCGTTCCTATTCTTATATAGAAAAATAGAACAGACCGCTGCGTTTTCTTCGAAAAAAATACATAAATTGGGCTGCCAAAAATAAAACCTCGGATGGGAGGTCCATAGGCCGGTCGATACATGATGGCCCTAAGAAAATACAAATAGGCCCTCCCATCTGAGGTCGTGGGATGCGCATGTTAAAAATGAAAGCCTAGACGGGGCAGCCCAAAACCACGTCCAACACTTGCCAAAACTCCGTCTCTCGTTTTCTCTGTGTTTCGCACACTCAACATTGTGCGGGCATTTTCACCGTGCATCATATGAAGATGTGCTATGCATGAATGTTGATCAGCATGATGTTAACTGGATGGTAGTTCCATTTTCGACCACGAATAAAACTTCCAACATGATGTTAACCCTGTTTGAAAAGGCCGTGTTAATATAAATGCTCTGCCTCTGAAAGTTGCAGTTTGTTATCTGAAACAGAACTTGCAGTTTCTTATCTGAAACTGAAACTTGCAGTTTCTTCTCGTCTGCACTTTTATACTCCTATGAAACTACATTTTTAAGTGCTAAAAATAGATCTCTAGAATTCATAAAATTCTTCATATGCTCAATACTGCAAATCTGAAATTCAAAAGTCATTCATATCTGAAAGTACTCTCAAAATACACAACACAAAACACAATTCACAACCTGCAAATACTGACAACCCTAAGCTCCTCCTGACAATTCACAACCTGCCCGACTATTGGGCTGGGGGGGGCAGCCCCCTCCTATTCCTCGGCGGCAGACAGCCGCCCCGTGAGACGATGTGAACGGCGAGGGAGACGATGGCGGGGAAGCGTCGTCGGGCCAACTGCTTTTCTCCTCTTGCAGTTGGGTTCGGTCGACGAAGACTCCACTGGCTCGCTCTGGCAGGACACCCTCACAAACGGCACCCTGTAGATGCTCGATCCTTCAATCTCTCGTGGATGCTCCATCTGGGATCGATACTCCCACCACCGCTCCCTCACGATCGGATTCGGTGAATCTGTTTGCTCCATGGCCCAGAGGAGCAGCTCTATGTACTCCGGCGCGACTCCCTCCGGGAGTATCGCCGCCTTTTCGCTCTGTTGTAGATATTTGGCCATGGATGTCGCCGTCGCCGATAGTTGGTCCTTGTTATGAAACCAAGACTGTATCTCCAACATCCTAGCTAGCTTCACAGGGTCGCCGTCTGCGATCCTCACGTATCGGTTGTACTCCTCCACCGATCTACTTCTCCACAGCACCTTCACTCACCGGCGGTAGTTTTTGAATGGAAGAGAAGAGTAGGGCACTGGTTTTGGATTAGAACGGGAGAGGAGCGACGCTGGTTTTGGACTGGAACAGGAGAGGAGGGGCGGTGGTTTTTAAATGGAAGAGGAGAGGAGCGGCGCTGGATTTAGATTGGAACAGGAGAGGAGCGGCGGTGGTTTAATGAGGAGAAGAGCGGAAGAGCGGCGCTGGTCTTGGAAGTATTTTTTTGTTGTTTTACGTATTTTGGGTCAAAGTTTGACCACGTACTGTATGTGACAAGCAAAATGTGAATGCATGTCACCAAAGATTGTATCGTTTGGTTCGTATCTGAATGTACTTTCAAATTATATTATTTTTGCAACATATAACATATATTTTATGTGCGAAAATCATGGTCAATTATGACCCAGAATAAAAGGGAGACTAGTTAATGTGGGGTCGCTTTCTTAATTGAAGGGTAAATTGATTTTGATTTTGATCAAGTCACAACGCGCCGGCCCTCTCGCCTTCTCCATTGCAAAACCACCTCCTCTCCTCTCCATCATCACCATTCCAAAACCACCGTCTCGCCTCTCCCTCTTATGATCTTCTCCATTGCAAAACCACCTCCTCTCCTCTCCATCATCTCCATTCCAAAACCACCGTCTCGCCTCCCCCTCTTCTGATCTTCTCCATTGCAAAACCACCTCCTCTTCTCTCCATCATCTCCATTCCAAAACCACCTCCTCTCCTCTCCATCATCTCCATTCCAAAACCACCGTCTCCCCTCTCCCTCTTATGATCTTCTCTCCATTGCAAAACCACCTCCTCTCCTCTCCATCATCTCCATTCCAAAACCACCATCTCGCCTCTCCCTCTTCTCTATTGCAAGACCATCGTCTCTCCTCCCATCTTCCAAAGCTAGCACCGGACCACTCAGAAGGACATCTATGGAGAGGATGCAGCAGCGAATCAGGCAGATCGCCGGGGCGACCAGGCAAAGTTAGCCAGGTTGAAGGAGATCCTTAGTTGGTTTGACAATGAGTGGGAGATTTCGAGGACGGTGTAGGGCCATGTGGCAATGTATGCGAAAGAGCGAAGACGGCGAGGGCAGCGATGTACATGTACTCCTCGGCGGCAGTCACGCCGCAGTCCTCCGAGTTCATCGAGTATCTCCTATGGGCGATGGAGCAGACAGATTCGCCCGAGGCGACAGTCAGGCGGAGGTGGTGGGCGTACAGGTCGAAGGTCGAGCACCCAGAAGGATAACGAATCGATCGAGTATGGTGTGCCGTTCGTGAGGGTGCAGAGCCAGCCGGAGCCACAGGAGTATTCGTTCTCCCACCGCAAGAGGAGGCCGGATGGCGCGACGTCGCTTCCCCGCGTTCTCCACGGTTCCCTCGACGCTCGCCTCGTTTCAACGGTGGCGGTAGGGTTTAAGGTAAGCTTCGCACTAACCTAATCTTCCACCTGCTCATGCTTACAATCAGTGTGACAGCTAATGAAAATCATGCTTACAATCAGTCTCCGAGTACTACGCCAATCACCCTAAAATAGCTCTGGACCTTTGGGTCAAAGTTGTGACACAGTGTACAAATAAAGAAAAATAGATTGGTGCTTCTTTCAGAAAAGAGTACTCCCTAGAAAACTGCCAATATAAGCTACTAGTATTTGGTTAGAGGATTTGCTGCCGAGAAAGATCCGTCCACAGAGAGCGCCACACATCCCACTGGTGGTGGTGGATGCCAATGGTGCATGCAGCATGGTTGGTGTCGGTAATTTTTACTTGGCACACCTCGCACTCTGCATATATGCCGGTTCCATACGTACATTTGTGCAGTTCCACCAAAATGCAGCTGAATAACCCTGTTTGCACAGATAATGAAAAAGCGTGATTACATTATAGTGGCACTAGTTGATGAAACACACAAAATAAATAGAAGAAAATATTGCGATAGTATCATAGTATGCCATGCTGCGAGGGCGAGATGGGCCCTGCGACGCCTCATACGGTACGCCTCATACTGGACATCGTCCCAAGTCTCCCAGATACACCTTCTGCCAGTGATGAACATCAGTGTACAGCGGTAGTACAAGGAGGCGCCTTGAGACATTCAAATCTCTATTTTTGTACATATCAACTAAAATTAAGCACCCCAGTTTGCAGAAACGCTTAAACATTAACAATGGGACTAGTTGATGAAACATACTTTAACAAAGAGAAGCACTTTCTTTATCTACATTGGAAATGAAATGATAGAGATGACACTCGCTCTATTTTAACTGTATTATTACTTCATTTTATCAGTGACACTAGGGTCGAGCAGGTGGCAAACGAGGTGTACCGTGCGTCGCAAGGATGGAGGCCAGGGGTGCTTAGACTGGGATGCTGAAGCTGGCTCTTTCAGTCACCAACATGGATGATTCAATTCATGGGACCTTTTGGTGCAGTTCACCTAAAATGAAGCAATGCCCCGTGAGCTAGCAGCTTCTTCTTCAAATTTTTTAAGAAAAGGGCTCCAGCCCCGGTTCCATTTCCATCAGAAAACGAAACCCACAGAGCTTCTTCTTCATTAGTTGCAATAAAATTGAGCAACATCAAGGTTGGTTGTGAAGCTCCTGGAATGCTCAACTATAATTTGGATATCATTTGTGCAGTTCAACTAAGATCGAGCGTGAAATGTATATCTCTGTTTGCACAAAAAGGTGGAAAGGAGGGTGACTAACAAGTGATGAAACATGCATCAAATGAAAAGAAGCATGTTCCTTATCTAAATGGCAATCCTACAAGGACAGTAGCAATTTCTAAAGCAGTGGCATTGCTAGATATTAGTGTGGGCATTAGGATTAACTATGACAACCGTTAAATACGACATTACTTTGGGCACGGGAGAGTAGGCGGACCAGGACAGTTGCATTTCTAACAAAAAGAACCAACTTATCTTAATGGGAAATTTTAGCAGGACATGTAAAGAAGTGCCATTGATTCATATTACTGGAGGCATTACATTGAAAACAACATTGGTTTAACGTGTCCTTACTTTAACAGTGCGACTGCTACATTTTACCAGTGGCATTACATAAGAGTGGCTCGGGGCAACAAACATCAGAACATGATATCTGGGTTGGTCCCATTTTTGTTCGGTATAGCCACCTTATACTGTGTGAGGCTAGCAAATCTAGTGCTGAACTTACTCTGTTGACTTGTCCCCCAGTCCCCACTTTCTTTCCTTTTTCAACCAATAGATCGGGTTTATATTGAGTTTGTACTACGTTTCCCTTTATTTCCCTATTAGACCTAGAGACCAGTTGGATAGCCAGTCTCTGCTACTTTTCGCCCTCATTATTTCCTCTTTCGACCAAGTCCTAGATTCAGGTAACAAATCCTCCCCCACCCCCACCCCCTTTCTTCCTTGTTTGAGCCAAGTAGTACTAGATTCGAGTGCATGAACTAGTTTTACCTCTTAAACGTAAAAAAATAGGTGGTTTTCAAACAACCGATCGATCCTATCTACGAGGGGGCCTGAGAAATAGTAAAAGATACAAATGCAGCGACGTCAGGAGCTCGGGAAGTAGAGCAAGGCCGGTTTCGAAGGAAGTTATACCTGATGGTCGCCGGGATGTCGCTAGGTGGGCGGCGGGAGGCCGGATCTGCCTACACTACGGCAGCAAGGAAGAAGGGGTCGGAGGCCCTCCCTCGCCAGCGGTGCTTGGGAGAGAACGACAAGGCAGGCTGATCGGGATGCGCCCAATAGTGGGTAAGAGCTGTCGTCGAGGACGACCGCGTGAACGTTGCACCTTCTCACCTTCCTCGGCGGAGAGGATCCGGCTGGATCTGTGACCAGCGGTGAGCAGAGAGAGAGAGACAGAGAGTGGCCACCGCTGTCGTGTTTAGATCTGGAGAGGCCGAGACAGTGTGAAGAGAGCAACACTAGCAAGCAAGCGCGGAGGCTCCTGCCTATATAGTGGAGTAGTACTAGTTTTCTTTTGTCTACCGGAGCCGTCTTGACCTCTTCAATGACTGTCGAGAAGTCTTCATGCACGTGGCCCGGAGGCACAGTTGTCGTCATTTTGATCTGAAGCGCCGGATTATAACATATAACACGAAAAAATGCCACATGACAAGAAATCATAACCTCACTGCCCAAAGGAGACAACATGAATCCCGACGGACAAACTAGACGAGGAACAAAGCTCAAATTAAAGATAAACTCATAGAAAAGGGGTCCGTCGATAGATGTCCTAATTAACATAGCCGGCTTGACCTAGATGGCAGCCGAGTAGTCACTGTTCGTGCATGTGCCCCCAATGACTAGCCCAACTCAGTTGTCGCTGTTTAACCCTCGTAGTGATCCGAAGCACATGACACCTAATTTTGCTAGATGACAAGAAACCCTTTTTTAGATTTCTCACCACAACTACAACCATGTACAACACAACCTGCACGATATGTAGACGATAGCCAATCTAGGTGTGTCTGCTGGAGTCTGGTCACATGCATGGACGCACTGATCTTCCGTGTCTTGCAGGGATCGTCCAGGTACCAACGTAATACAACACTTCTCTAGTACTATCGCTCGTCTCCCTCTTCTATTAAGTCACCCGACTTGCGGGGCCGGGGAGTGTGCCTATGGTCGGTTCTCAATTGCCGTCCCACATGTGTGTGCGAACGTAATATGATGCGCGTTCCATTCGGAGAGCAGCGTGCCAGACCGACCGACCATCTGGGGTGCGACGCGAATGCGACGGGCGTGCTGTATACTCTGTACATGTGTACCACCGTTTTCTAGACGCTTTGCTCCATGGCGCGGGTGCAATCCATGGATACAAAATTAGTATACTGTATACTATTTAAAAGTCGAGGGCGGGGCTTTTCCTGCGCGGTAGGCGGCGGGGCAGTTCCGCCTAGTCGGTTCGACAGAGACGCGAGAAGACGAGGGAGTAGGCTGCTGCAAACGTAGGGCTGTGTGATTTGACAGCGAGTTACTACTGGACAGGTGGGGCCTCGTGATTTGACTTGCCATTATCATTTTAACTGCGGCGCTACGACCGGCGTGAGTCTCCCGATTCCTGACCACCTCCATACAGGTGCCTCTCCCAATGCTCCACCATGTAGTAGAGGCTGGCTCTTGCATGAGAGCCCACTTCTCCACTTTTTCCTTGCCTCTCTTTCCTCCACATATGCAAAAATGCCATGTAAAGCGCACTATTGTACTTACTTGCTCCTACAGGTGCTAAGCTTGCCACATAGGCATAAAGTCTGATGTGGCAAGTTAATCAAGAAGAGAGAGACTAGTTTGGTGACCCAAGGAAGAAATGGTGCTAAGCGCGTGTACCTAGGTGAAAAGACAATTTTGAGTCTATAGCTAATTAAATGAAGCAAACTTAGCAACACCATTTCATTGGAAGAGGTCACTCCTTGGCAAATGCAATAAATACTAGTACTCCTTGTGTCCCATAATATAAGAACGTTTTTGGCACTACACTAGTGTAAAAAACGTTCTTATATTATGGGACAGAGGGAGTACGAAGAAATAGATAGAGAGGAGTAAAAAAAATACACTTATAGCCAACCTTATAGCTAACCTTGTTGTAGTATGAGTGACTAAGTGATGACTATGTATGACATGCCAACATCAGATAGCCTAACACACCATGTTAAATCTCCAAGGGCGCGACCGCGCGTGCGACGCGACGGTCGTGGTAGGTGCGACCATGATACAGGGTGCTGGCAGCCCTTGGATCTGAGATCAAATGGTCGCATGCTAAGTTGCTGAAAATTTGCAGAATAACCCTCCCGCGGCAACCGGCAAATTTCCTCCCGTGGACCGGAGTAGGTTTCTCGGTTTGCATGCGGGTTTAATGGAGGCGAGGAGGCATGTTCAGCCGGGCGTGCAGTGGACGGCGTAGTACTATTCGATTTGACAACTACAACTAGTATATTATAAAAAACAAAGAAGAGTAGTAGAGATAGAGATAAGAATAGAGACTAGGGAGGAGCACCATCTACTGCTTCGTGGGCTACTCCTGCGCTCCATTCAGCGGCCACAACGTCCCCTACAGCCACTCCCTCCTGCGCTCCATTCGGCAGGCGCTGTTGACATTTGGGGAGCGCACTCTCGCGACTGCTAGCAGCCATGACTTCACCGACGATGACTTCTTCCCCGACCTCAGCAACCTCTTCCTCAATGACATGGGCGACAACCTCAACGCCAATGGTGCTACTCCCGTTGCACCGTATGTGTTTCTGTCCTTCCTGTTTGAAATCATGGTAGAATTCATGTTTCTAGTTTGTGTCCTAGACTCGATCTGTTCATCTACTATGCTAGTCTGCATGATTAGTTTAATCTCTGTTATAGCCGTCATGATTTATTTTGTAGTAAATCTCGTAGTAACTTGCTCATATATTCAACTGGTGGAACGTCCCCTACAGCCACTCCCGTTTCATGGACGGCCTGGTCGATGCCTCCAAGGAGCCCTTCGTCTACTGCTATGAGTGCCCGGTGCCATTTTGGGGCTCGCCGGCGGACATCGTGCATCACCTGACGCAGGCGTGCGGCAATCACTACTGGCCCTTGGCGAAGAACATCAAGTACGAGACGTGCTACCCGTTCACTGTGCCGTAGTCGCTGGAGGATCAGTGCCGCCTGCTAGTCTCAGAGGAGGACGGCATCGTCTTCCTCTTGATCGTGGCCACCGGCGAGGCCCGCGCAGGCCGCCGCCACATCTCTGTAGTGTGTGTCAGGGGCGATGCCGCTGATGCTGACACTGACACGAGGCCGATGTACGGGTGCGTGCTCACTATTACTACCCCTCGGAGGTCCGTGGGCGGCGACACTAGCTACGTCAAGCTGACTTGGACTCTGCCGAGCTAGGACCTTCCCGCCGATGTGGACATGGAAGACGCATGGTGTTATTTGACCCCCAACAATGTGCATGGGGACTCCAAGGAGGTTCACCTGGACATATGCATTACTAAGTTAAATGTTGATCATTAGTCTTCGCTCAATGTAATCCGCTGTCTAAGCATGTGGAGACTTCCATGCATGATCTTGCTGAGTATCGCGCATGAATAAAAGTGTATCCATTTTTGGTTTAGTCTAGAATCTTCCATGTATGAATTTTTACTACAGTACTGGTGAAAGACTTATGATGAACCATTTCCTGCAAAGCACAATAAGAGTTATTTCTTCACAAGTTTTGGATGCAGGTTGAATAGTTGAATGCTTTTGTTTGCAAAAGATACTTTTTATCTATTTTACTTGGATGTTTCTGAGCTCTAGAGATGAAATAATATCCGAAGAAACCTATCGATACCTGTTACACATGAGATGACCCCCACATCCTTTGTCAAAATAAACAACACCTCGATCAATGCATTTCACTCTTCCGTGCAACGCACGGGCACCTTACTTGCTCCTACAGGTGCTTAAGCTTGCCACATAGGCATAAAAAGTCTGACGTGGCAAGTTAATCAAGAAGAGAGAGACTAGTTTGGTGACCCAAGGAAGAAAAGCGCCTGTACCTAGGTGAAAAGACAATTTTGAGTCTATAGCTAATTAAATGAAGCAAACTTAGCAACACCATTTCATTGGAAGAGGTCACTCCTTGGCAAATGCAATAAATACTAGTACTCCCCGTGTCCCATAATATAAGAACGTTTTTGGCACTACACTAGTGTAAAAACATTCTTATATTATGGGACGGAGGGAGTGATACGTCTCCTACGTATCTATAATTTATGAAGTATTCATGCTATTATATTATCCATCTATGATGTTTTATAAGCATTTATATGTCATTGTATATGCTTTTTGGGACTAACTGATTAACCTAGAGCCCAGTGCCAGTTTCTGTTTTCTCCTTGTTTTAGTGTTTTACAAAAAAGGGATACCAAACGGAGTCCAATTGACGTGCCAATTTTTGAGGATTTTTTCTGGAGCAAAAGAAGACCATGGAGCATCGGAGTTGGGCCAGAGGAGTCCCGGGCTGCCCACGAGACAGGGGGGTGCCCCCCCCTTGGGGGGTGGGGGTGCCCCCCTATCTCGTGGACAGCCCGGAGGCCCCCTTCACGTGAAACCAACGCCAAAAATTCCTATAAATACTGAAACCTTCGGGAATTAACCTAGATCAGAAGTTCCGCCGCCGCAAGCCTCTGTAGCCACGAGAAATCAATTTAGGCCCTCTCCGGCACCCTGCCAGAGGGGGCCATCATCACCGGAGGCCATGGAGGAGGATCTCGGAGGGGCCATCATCGCCATGAAGGCCAAGGACCAAAGGGGGAAAGCCATGGAGCAGGAAACACAAGGGGGAGAACCTCTCCTCCTCTCTCTTGGTGGCACCGGAGTGCCATCGGGAGGGGAATCATTGCTGCGGTGATCGTCTTCATCAACATCACCATCATCATCACCATCCTCATCTCTTTTACGCGGTCCACTCTCCCACACCCCGATATAATCCCTACTTGAACATGGTGCTTTATGCCACATATTATGATCCAATGATGTGTTGCCATCCTATGATGTTTTGAGTAGATATCTTTTGCCCTTGAGTTGATTGATGATCTAGATTGGTACGAGTTGTATCTTTTATCTTGGTGCTGTCCTATGGTGCCCTCCGTGTCGCGCAAGCGTGAGGGATTCCCGCTGTAGGGTGTTGCAATACGTTCATGATTCGCTTATAGTGGGTTGCTAGAGTGACAGAAGCTTAAACCCGAGTAAGGGGGTTGTTGCGTATGGGACAAAAGGGGACTTGATGCTTTAATGCTATGGTTGGGTTTTACCTTAAAGAATCTTTTAGTATTTGCGGATGCTTGCTAGAGTTTCCAATCATAAGAGCATACGATCCATGTAGGAAAAGTATGTTAGTTTATGCCTCTCCCTCATATGAATTGCAATGACGACTACGATCTTGTTAACAATTGCTTAGGACAATTCCGCACACCGATCCACCATTATTCGACACTCGCTATTTATATTATTTAGTATATATCCTAACTTATGATAACAACACCTACTTTATATTTAGCTCTCCGATATCATACAAAGTTATCTTCTTTATACCCACAACACCGTTTTATTTCTTGTTTCTAGTTGGAAGCAAACGTTCGATGCACGTAGAGTCGTATCAGTGGCAGATAGGGCTTGAGAGAATATTGATCTTAACCTTTAGCTCCTTGTGGGTTCGCACTCCATACTTATCACTTCCATCTTTGGGAATTGCTACGATGATTCCCTGCACTTGGGATTATCACGGAGTACGAAGAAGAGATAGAGAGGAAGTAAGAAAATACACTTATAGCCAACCTTATAGCCAACCTTGTGGTAGTATGAGTGACTAAGTGATGACTATGTATGACATGCCAACATCAGATAGCCTAACGCACAGTGTTAAATCTCCAAGGGTGCGAACGTGCGAGCGACACGACGGTCGTGGTAGGTGCGACCATGATACGGACTGCTGGCAGCCCTTGGATCTGAGATCAAACGGTCACATGCTAAGCTGCTAAAAATTTGTAGAATAACCCTCCAGGATAGGATATTCACCCATAGGTCTAGAATCACGCCATGCAACTGTTCGATCTCAGATCCAAGGGCTCTCGGAAGCCCGTATAATGGGAGAATGGAAAGCCACTACCCTGCCGTTCGCACGCTGGCAGTTCGCTCCTACTCGTCCCCGCACGTCCTTTAATACTACGATGGTTCGCTCCTAGTCGTCCCGTCCATTCACATTACAACAGTTCCACTAGTCCTAACCCTCCTCCCAAATCCATGGCGTCCCAAATCTCCCCGATCAGCGGTGAGTACAAGGTTAGAACCATCCCCGGCAATGAGTTTGACGTCATCTACACCCGTTCATCCGCGACGGTGAAGGGACGCCTTTCTCGCTTCAGACGCATGTTCGAAGACTCAGATGATGAGTAGGTCGCTGGGCTAGATGTTGAGTACACCACAGTCCTGGGACAAGAGAAGGATCTAAAGGACGAAGAGAGGAAGAAGCCCGCCATGATCCAGGTTTGCGTGCATGCCTTATGCTTGGTCTACCACATATGCCATGCCGATGTTGAGTGCTAGGATTTTAAGGACTTCCTCGAGAACAACCTAGTCAAATTCATTACTGTAGACTTTGGTAAAGACAAAGAAGTCCTGCGTCGGATAGGCCTCGTTGTAGGCAACACCTTCGACCTCCAAAAGAATCGGCTGGTGTCCTCTCGTCAGCCTTCAATGCTGACCCTGGCAGGAGCCATGGTTCATCCTTCGTATGGTAAACTGGAGAAACCTCCATACATGTTTCATCGTCATGCATGGCAGCGGAATGTACTAGATATAGACCACATCCACTATACTGCAATGGATGGCTACCTTTGTTTCAATATCTACAAGGGTTGGATGAAGAGAAATAGCCAAGTTGGCGGTTCAAGCAAAGAAGTATCGGCCAAGAGGAAGAGGGACAAGGACGAAGTCGAGGACGTGGACGAGGACTCCGAGTAAGGTGGCAGTGTCGTTGCTCATGGTGGTTCTAATGCAGTGTCTACCGGAATAGTTGTAAAGTTTAATTTCAGGTGTGCTTAATTTAATTTGAGGGGTGTGTTGTGTTGAGCCCCCAGCAGAACTATGTTATGTTTCTTCTTGTTACTTTAACCTTCAGTACATACATACTAGTACTTCTTACATTTCATCTTTTAGTTGGTATAGTACTACCACTCGTTTCTTCACATTATATACGTACAATATATATGGCCAACATCATATAGCCAACAGTTTAGTTGTCAAAGAATTTTAGGGTGCTTAGTTTTGTCAAAGAATTCCAGGGTGCTTAGTTTTATTTGAGGGGTGGGTTGTGCTGGACACCATTATTGTGACTAGCCTTTTTAATAGTACTATATGCATAATTTGGCGATGAGCGCTCTCTGTTTGTACCACCTTTTTTTTAATTTCAAGTTTTGCTCCATGGCGCAATCTATCGATACTACTGTTGTACAAAAGTATACATTTTTTAAAAGGCTAGAGGGCGAGGCAGTCTAGCTTG
Organism: Triticum aestivum; assembly: GCF_018294505.1. Lineage (NCBI taxonomy): Eukaryota > Viridiplantae > Streptophyta > Magnoliopsida > Poales > Poaceae > Triticum > Triticum aestivum. Next base: position 731,597,248 of record NC_057801.1, read on the forward strand.
GTCGGTTTCACGAGAGGTGAGGGCCTTTGTGATTTGACGGCTCATTACTGCTGGAAGGCGGGGCCTTGTGATTTGACTGCTCGTATAAATGTGCCGACGACCTGACCGAGGAGGAGCAAAGAACCGTGCGGTATACTCAAGTTTTCCACTGGAGTAGTACTGCGATGGAGGAGCACGAAACATGGCAGCCCAGTGCCATATGGCGATAAAAATGATCTAATTTGCTAGTCATCTCATTGTTAGCATTGTTCTATTCATTCCCTCAAAAAAAACCATTGTTCTATTCATGCCTCGTAGAGAACGTGACACGTGCGGCGAAACACCCGAAGCAAAAGATGAAACATAACAGCAAAAGAAGAAGGAAGATTATCACCCCAAATGATCTAATTCGCCGCGGAGTCGTAACTGCTTCTTCATCGCCTCCACGACCTCCATCTCCTTGCGCGTATCCTCCGCCATCTTATTCATTCTGTCCATGACGCGTGATTTCTCGACGCGAGCCTTCATCATCTATTCCACGGCCGCATTACATACCTTGACAGCAGCCGGGTGCTCGATGCGGAGCTTCACCAACTCCTCGTTCTGTTCCATGACGAGGGCCTGCAACATCTTCATCGAGGAACTACTATTCTCATGCAGCTTCTTCCAGCCGGCGTTCTTCTCCTTCAACAGGTCGATCTCGTGGCAGAGCTTCGCCTTGTCCTCCCGAAGTCGCAGGATTTCACCAGTCGCCTTCTTCTCCGAGGCAATGCTCTTCTTCAGCAGCATCACCAAGCCGGCGGTCAACTCCCCCTGCTGATTGAGCTCAGCGGGCATGTCGTCGAGGCTCTCCTTCAGCAACTCCATTAAGCCTTGGATGAACTCTTCTGCTTATTGAGGTGCTTATTGAGCTGATCGGGCATGCCGTCGAGGGTAACGACTCCAGCTCCGCCGGCTCGGCATGTTCTCCTTCGCGGCTAGGGCGCTCCTGGGAGCCATCGCCTGCCCGTGAGAGATCTTTCAAGGTCTCTGCGTGGCGGCGAGCCCTCTTTATGTTTCCACAGCCTTGGTTGCCGCTCCTTGTTACGAGTAGTTCTTGACCTAGAGCTCTGCTCACTGGCCATGGCAACGACGGACGAAGAAGAAGCACTTACGAGGAGGAAAGGTAGAGTAATTTTTGGTTAGGTAGTTCCCCTTTTTATAAACTAAGTACTAGCACTAGTACTAATACCTGCATAGTGGGAACACGTTCAGGTTTGGTACGTATTAGTAGGTGTGAGCAGGCTTTCGAATGTGATGGGAACAAGGTAAAGATTAATTGATGGTTTTGGTTTCGAGGCCCGAAACGGCTCCCGATGAGTTTAGCGGAAGATAAATTTCAAGTACTACACTGCTCAAATGTGTAAATATTATGTTACTATCAAAAATTGGCACAAAATACGAAGGAGACCAATGGAAGTACTACTAGCAACCCACGATTTAACTACTTGCATGCGCGCAGTGGAGTAATAATGTCTTTCTTCCGCCCTCACGTCCACTCAATTTGCACGCGCTGTATTAATTGACCATCAATGAAGTGAATGACTTTACACGCGTCAAATTATCACATGGGGTGGATCTTGGTACAAAATTGCGTCCGCCCATGTACCCGCGTGTGCGTGCGAGGGAATGAGTGCGTGCGTGGCGTGCGTGCACATCTTCGCTTCGTGCATGTACTGCCAGTATGGCTCAGGGAGGACGAGTACATTCTTTTGGAACCAGCAGCACGTCACTGTGATCAATCCACGCAAGGAGGTCGCGACAACGCCTCCACATGTGCCACGTGGCTTCATGAACTGTAAGAGAGACACTATGTAGCGTGCCATTGGTATTCTAATTTACGTGTTTTGCACATACTCGAAGTACTAGTAAGGTACACGTGCATTGCACGCATCAGATTTTGCAACCAAATTATGAATAAATACCACACTATAGCATGTAAGCTCTGAGTCATATATGCCTGATGTAGCCCTTCGTTTAATTCTTATAGTTCATCTCATTCAAAAATCATTAGAGGGTGCTTGGATACGTTTTAGTCCCATGACTAAAAGTAGTGAGACTAAAACATGCTAGCCTCATCCATGCTTGGATCCAAATACTAAGGAGACTAAAATCAAGTTAATGAGCATTTATTATCCTCCGAACCCTCCAATCCAGAACTCGCCCATGTGTTAAAGGAGAGGAGTTAAATGAGGAGAGGAGTTAAATGACCTCCAAACCCCTGACTAAAATTTTTTTAGTCTCAAGCTACTTTTAGCCCCTCTTTAGTCAGGGGTGCTTGGAACTTTAGTCTCTTAAAGAGACTATTTTTAGTCAGACTAAAATAAGTCCCTTGGATCCAAGAAGCCTCTTAGTTTTTATAAAAAACTAAGAACGCGGGAATAGGAAAAACATGGGATTATAGTGGAATGTCGTCTTGAATCCTACATGATTGTACGAGTGTTTGATTGTGCATGGAAAAAACGCAGAATTCTTTCAAACAGGTTTGAGTGGATGGGATGTTTCCTATGAAATCCAGTGCAAATGAATCATATGGAAAAATTCCTATGGTTTACAATCCTACGAATCAAACAACCAAGATAGGAAAAATTCCTAATGATGAGAATCCTCCAAAATTCCTTTGAGAATCCTTTGAATCAAAGAAGCCCTTAATCTATTTTATGATTCATGGAATTGTGCGTTGTAAAGCATAAAGTAAAAACAAATAATGACAATTCAACTAGAAAAAAAGTTTGGATAGTTATGATACGGAAGATTCTAGAACAAAAGAGAACCACTGTTGTTTTGAGGTTTCTGCATTATGCTTAAGTTCTACCATGGAGTCTGATAGATTGTACATGTGTCAAAATCCGGTGGGGGGCTAGAAGATGGTGCGAGGGGCCGAGTGGAGGGAGACTATGAAGGAATGCACAAGTGCGAGATCGATATTTAGAGAGAGGGGACGAACACGTGCGCTGTTGCACGCAGTGGCGGAGCCATGAAAAATAAATGAGCTAGGGGGCCAAGCATTGCTAATCCTTTACGAGGAGGGTCAATTCATGAAATTAAACCTTTTTTAGCAGCAATTGTCTAATCATCACATTCATATTAGCCTCCATATATAGTGATGTTAGGGGGGCAGGGCCCTTACTGCCCCCTGTCTTCGCCATTGTGCACGCATCTGAGAGATGAAGCGGAAGGCATGGATGATGAGAGGGGGACGTTGGATATATAATTAATGTGGGTGTATTAGCTATATATGTTAATCCTATATAGAGAGGTATAGATTGATCGATGTGGACGTGGGAAAGAGGGTGAAACCTCACTGGATATATTGATTGATCGGTTTGTGTGGAAAACTATGAAAGACCTAGCTATACACACACATACATAGAGGAACATCGATCATTGCGCATGCATGCGTGAGAGATAAAGAATGCCCGATATGATGGAGAGGGGGATGTGTGTGGGTGTGTGCCTTCATGGGAGACCGACCTGAATAAAAAGATTGCATGCGTGTGATGGATAATGCCGACTGGTAGTGTGTGTGCATGCATGAATGAGAGAAAGTTAGTGGTACAATTATAAAGAGAAGACTACTGTGTGGGTGTAAAAGAATAGGTGAGGTCATAATCAATGTAAAGTTGAATTCAAATATTTGAATAAGAGATCCTGATGTTTGAAACCCATGCATGCATGAATATAACGGAGATCTGCGCGGTGTGGTTTGGAAACGAGCATGTTGTAATGTATACACATTGAACAAGGTCAGATTGATTTAAATTTGAGATACCGATGGCAGACATCATTTGGCCACGTCGCATCCGTGCATGGATACACATTCTAATTGGATATGATGGGCGGCTTTCGCATCACATATCTATATCTATACCCCTATATATATATTATATTATATATATATATATTTATATTGTGTGTGGGTAACTTTAACTTTGAAAGATGGTCGTTGGATGAGGCGAATCTGATGGTCCAAAGATGGAAAATTTGAGCACTATTGGCCGTTGGATATCATCTAGATTCCACCAGATTTCGCCACATGTATAATCTAGAAGACTCCATGGTTGAACTTAAGCATAATGCACAAACATGAAAACACAAGAACTTCTTATTTGTTCTAGAATCTTCCGTATCAGAATTGCCCAAATGTTTTTCTACATGATTTGCCATTATTTGTTTTTACTTTATGTCTTACAACGCACAATTCCATGAATCTTAAAATAGATTAGCTTTCTTATAAAAACTAGATGATTTTTAATGAAATGAACTATAAGAATTAAACGAACTCTACACCATGCATATATGACTCAAAGCTTGCATGCTATAATGTGGTATTTATTCATAATTTGGTTGCCAAATCTCATGCATGCAATGCACGTGTACCTTACTCTAGTCTAAATGGTGTTTGTGTGTGTGTGTGTTGTGCGTATTGAGGTGCAAATTGTTTTTTTGGGGTACACGTTAAGCTTGTTCTTCCGAAATTTCAAGTTGCTCCTTGTTATGCCGAAAATTGAAGCTAGCGTCTCTATCTATCGTGCTGTGAAACTCCCGCCTCTTCAACCCGCGCCTTGTTAGCCCGAAATATTTAAGATATATGTTTGTCTCGTTGTGCTCCGACAACTCCCTCCATCTCAACCCGCGCCTTGCTATTCCGAAATTACAACGCGCGCGAAAACTCCCACCTCCTGTGAAATCCTGACACGCGAAATGCCCGTGGTACCCCTGAACCGAAAGAACCGCCTCAAATCGGTGGGGGGTACTTTCGTAACTTACCCCACATTTCGGACAAGCGTGTCTCTAAGCCATGGTTCCCCACTGTCATCCCATCCGCCCACCCATTCGTACACCGAGGTCGTGAAAACCTGCGACGAAACCCCACACCCTGCTTTGTCCGCCACCCAGCCGGAGCCTCTTCCCTGACGACATCGTCCCCAGCAACACCTCGACGTCCCTCATCCATCGTACCGGATGAGGATCCGTCGTCGATCTCATCATCCCACCGGTTCAGCCACCCCATCCTCCACCTCCAAGGAGCTGCCCCGATGTAACCCTCGTGTTTCATGCCACCTCCATTCCCACACCACCGTCTATACCTGCACCACCGGAAGAGCATCATCATCACCGTTTCCTCGGATGAAGCTGCGACCTAATCGGCGCCACCAAAGAGATTGTACACTAATCGCTGCATTTTCTTCTTGATTCGATCTCACGGTGCTGCCGGCGCTCGGTCTCGAGCTGACACGGCGCGACTCCATCCACGGCGGCGGCGCCGGCCACTTCCTCCACGACGTCGCTCCCTCGGCGGCGACGTCCACATCAGTAGGAGCTGCTGCTGCTTTAGCTCTCGCTCGCGCTGCTGCTTCTCGCTCTTGCTCTTGCTTGCGATGCTGCTCCGATTTGGCTACACTTCAGTTGACTGAATCGACTTTTGGGTCAGTCAATTTTCAGGGGTGGGCTCACCGGGGTGAAGGAAGAACCAGCCGCAGCGGGGAGTGGGGCTCGCCGAAGAGGTACCCCACTATCTATCTTAGGGTCTTAGGGTTCAGGATGGGGGCGGTGGTCGCCGGCGTTGGCGGGGCGGTGGCATGGGGATCGCCGGAGAGAAAGCTCGACACGGGGGGGGGGGGCCTAGAGGGATGACCGGGGCGGCGGCGGACCGGCGGTGGGGAGTGTTTTCGGGGCGGGTGGGGTAGCGCACCGCCGGCCGCGAGCAACGGGGGGCTGCTGTTTGGCCGGTGGTGGCTAGCGGCTCAGGGGGGTGGAGGTTGAAGATGAACCGCAGGCCCTTGATTTCGTATCCAACGGCTGCAAAATCGACTGACCAGAGATGAAAAAGTCAGTCGACCGACATGTAGCCTCACCTTGCTAGTGCGTTCAGTTTCGACAGCAAAATTCAGTTTCGACAGCAAAATTCAGTTTCGACAGTTAAGTTCAGTTTCGACAGTTAAGTTTAGTTTTGACAGTTAAGTTCAGAGATGAGCGGCTGATGTATTATACATCTAGCACTTTGTGGTTATGTAATTTACGTCATGTATTGGTGATGCTATTAGAATTCCACTCAGGTTAATGTTGTTCGTTGTCTCTCTTGTCCTGCTTCAGCCTTGGCGTCATACAACTCATCGGAGCTGCTCCAACGATGAAACCCTCCATCACAGCGGAGCAGTACCTCGGGCTCCATCTCCAGACGCCTAAGATCTTCTTCCCCTCCTCCGACAGCAAAGTCAGCCGGAGCATCCTCACCGGCCAACCCAATCACGGTGAGATCGACATGGCTTCGCCAAAGAGGTTGTACACTTGTTGCATCTCTTTTTTACTCTACATGTTATATATATTGTCCACTGAGCACTCGTAGTAACGGGAAATACGATTATTTTATCCTACTATATGACAAGCAGTGAGGTACCAGGCAACTTAGCTATCCGTGATGGACTCTCTTGAATGCCATCATTATTTATCTCTGCGCGTTTGAGCTATGCATTTGTCGATGGGCCTGGGAGTTGAGCTAGTATGGCAGTGGCCTTGGTCCAAAGTAATAGAAGTAGCACAAAACCATTTTTTTAGTGTAGGATTTTCCTTGCTCAAGCCTGCCTACTAGAATCGCCAGTGCTTGAAAGGAAAAGTGAATGAAAAACATAGGAATTGGAAAGTTTCCTATGGTACTACTTTTCATGAATTTGGTGCAAAGGAATGGAGCAAAGGAAAACTGTAGGATTTGTTCCTTTAGTGTCTCCTTGAAAGAAAAACCGTAGGAATTCTAATTTCCACTTCTCCTCCTTTTCATATTCCTATTCATCAAGCACAAGACTAAGAGATAGTAGCATAATAGCATTATAACCGTACATTTTCTTGTGGTTTGACTTAATCTCACCATGCTTTTTTGCATCCTGTGATCTTCCAATTGTTGTGAATCAAACACCCAGATTGGCAGAAATCCTGTGTTTTTAAATTCTCTGTTTTGCACGTGCATTCCTATCCTATTCCTGTCTATTTCCTATCCCTGCATTGTTAGAATCCTCAAATTCAAACAAGCCCTTACTCAATTACTTCTGTTACAGATATGTGTCAAAGAAAACCTTGTGTGGTTTGTCCTGCTCCTGCGGCGCTGTGTTCCACCCCAGCTCAGCTGCTCCAACGACGGAAGGGTTCACCACAGCAGGGATCCGCTCTCCAGACTGTCTTTCGCCGCCTCAGATCTTCTTCCCCGCCGCCGGCAGCCACGACAACTGCATTACCATCATCAACTGAGCAGATGACCTTGAGGACTACACGGGTCCGCAAGAGAGGTCGCACTCTTCCGTGTCTGCTTACGTTATGCGTCGCTTAATATGATGACATGCTACATTATCGTCGTGTTCACCTATTAGACTCCGAGTCAGGTCCAAACTAATGCTGAAACTTGAGTTTTTAAATGGTTGTGGGGTACATATTGGGGCAGCAATCAGTACTATCTGTCTACTATCTGGTTAATCTCCGGTGTCTACTATGAGTTTCATGTTGGGTGCAAACAAACATTAAAGGAGCCATTATCTGTATTTTTTAACTAAAGCTATTATCTGCCTGCTATCATTGGTTTTGGGTCTATCCACAGTTTGCTACCATCACTCTGGATTTGTGCATGCACTCCTTACATAATCTCACTATGTTTTATTCCTATGCATGCCAGTTATTGTACACAATGGAACTGATCATGTAGAGCAAAAGAGACGAGCCTTGCGTGGCAATAAAATTTCATGCAGACGTCGTTCCATGGTGGGCGCAAAGGCAGCCCCCCTCCACCCATTTCGGATCGTAATCAAGAGGAAGATAACTGTTCTGAGGGGGATTCAGAAGGAGAAGACCACTCCTATTTACCCCATGAGGTCTTCGCTCTAACTTGGCATGCTGATGTTGGTAATATCATGCATATGGTGCCTTGCATTGCTTACTGTATACATTAAAGATGTCATCTGCTTAGTTTAGACATGCTTTGTGTCAATGCCATCTGTTTAGTTTCTTTATCGTATATGTGAATCATGCAATGCCATCTTGTCTAGCCAGGCATCATATATGTGAATTTTGCAATGCCACCCTGGTTAGCCAGTCATCTTATATGTGAATTATATCATGCCATCATTTTTTTATTACGTGTTAAATTTGTCAACAATTTTAGTACATTCAATTACTCTTCCTGTGCATCAGCCATTCGGCACGGTCATGGAAAAATCTGGAGTGGAAACAAGGTCTTCAGAGCAGACAATGCTATCTGACGAAGCGCATGTCTTGCTGGTTACCGATAGCTCCTCAGAGGAGGATTCAGAGACAGATGACCAGTCATATTCCCCCCCCGAGGTGCATGCCCTAACTTGGCAGGGTTATGTTGCTCATATCGTGCGTATGGTATCTTGCATTGCTATGTCATTTGCTTAGTTTAGACATGCTTTGTGTGAATGCCACCTGTTTAGTGTCTAATTACCATATATGTGAATTATGCAATGCCATCTTGTTGCAAGACATTATATATGTGAATTATGCAATGTTATCTTGTTGCAAGGCATTATGTATGTGAATTATGCAATGCCATGCTGTTTAGGCAAGCGTCATATATGTGAATTATATCATGCTGTCCTTTTTTGTATTTCTCATTGCTTTTGTCGACAATGTTTGTATATTCAACTGCTCTTCCTGTGCATCAGCCATTTGAATTGGTGATGGAGAAATCTGGAGTGAAAACAAGGTCTTCAGAGCAGACAATGCTACCTGCTGAAGCAGATATCTTGCTGGTTACAGATAGCTCTTCAGAGGAGGATTCAGAGGCAGATGACCAGTCCTATTATCCCCCTGAGGTGTATGCTCAAACTTGGCAGGGTTATATTACTCATATAATGCATATGTTGTATTGCAATGCTTAGTTTTTACATCATATACACAATATTGAATGCCATCTCCTTAGTTGACACATCATATATGCGATTGCCCTCTGCTCACTTCCTTAGTATATAAATCATATATTTGAATTATGTCATGCCATGATGTTTACATAGACAACATGTATCTGAATTATGGCATGCCAACCCATTTTCTAAAGACATAATATAGTTATATCATCTCATCCTGTTTACATAGTCATCATATTTTAAATTATGTCATTCTATCCGTGAATTATATCATGCCATCATGTTTCCATCGACGACATGTTTGTGATTTATGGCATGCCAACCACTTTAATAGACACATCGTATAGTTATATCATGTCATCCTGTTTACATAGTCATCATATTTTGAAGTATGTCATTCTATCCTGTTTAGTTAGCCATCATACATGTGAAATTGTGTCATGCTATCCTGTTTAATTAGCCATCATATATGTGAAATTATGTCCTGCTATTCTGTTTGCTTAGACAACATAAATGTGAATTATTTCATGCCCTGTTTTCTTCCCTACTATCCATTGCACCTGTCTATCTTACAATGTCTGTACATTCAATTACTTTTCTTGTTTATCAGCCATTTCAATTGGAGGGAGTGATGGCAGTATCTGTGGGAGTAAAAACACGGTCTTCAGAAAAGATCGTGCTACCTGTCGATGCAGATAGAACCACGGTTGTACTTGCCCAAGAACCAGCCCCACCACACATAACCCACACTCATGCAGATTGTACCCCTACCCAGTTGGACAGAGAACCAGCTACACCCCTTCTAACCCCAACCCCAGCAGATAGACACCCAGTTCCCGTTGACACAGCACCGTCTCCACCACAGAGCACCCAAACACGAGCAGTTAGTAAGGCAACTGCAGTGCCCAAATCACGAGGACCACCACTCCGAACCCGAAGTCAACGCTTAAAGCAGAAGAAGAATTGTTCTCAGGTCAGGTTCCGTAGCTATGGTTCATACTACTTTGCTCTTGCATCACTGTATTTACTGATACCAACCAATTTCAAATTTGAAGGATGCAATTGAAACTCCAATGGCGCAACAGGTATGTTTTAAACCTGTTTCTTCAACGTGTTTGGCTGTTTGCTGTTGTAACTTGCTCTATGTTGATTTCAGTTTCAATTGAATAAACAGTTATGTTCTCATGCCATGCACATTACAAGTGTTGTTATTGCTGTGTAGTTTCCCACACTTATATTCTGTCTATGCTGCTTTGTCTTAAATAGATATGATTCGAACTGTATCTATCTTGATTTGGCAACATAAACTAGAATGATATAGACCATACAGTGACCATACTACATAGATATATGTTTGTTTCATGCTGTTATCCTGTCCACCTTACTACTGAACTGGTTTACCAAAATGAGTTTCATATACTACATTGTAAACCTGAGATGTGTTTGTTTGTTTCTCTTTTAGAACGCGGATAAAATATTGGAGAAGAGTACCCTGTTATGCAATGGTAAAGGAAGTAATGCAGATAAGGTTCAAGATAGTGAGACATCCCTGTTGGTCTCCAAGAAAGCTGATAAAAACTATAATGAGGACACTAAGACAACCCCAAAGTCCTGTCTTGATGTAGTGTTCGAGTTACTAGCTACCACTGCTGGCACCAGCTCTTCGAACTCGTTGCCTGAATCAGTTCGGCTTCTTGAGTCTCAACTTCAAGTTGAAAGACATCGATCAGATGTTATGCGACAGGAAGCCGAAGGACTGAGGAAGTCCCTGCAAAATTCAGATGCATACTTTCTGGTGCAAGAGCAGGCGCTGGAGGACTTAAGCTTCAAACAAGAGAAATGTAATAAGCTTGCTAAGCATCTTGCCAGCATTATGGGTACCCATGATATTGTTTCTTGAGCTCTTCTGAAGTGGTTTCAGTTCTGGACTTGTTTTGTTGCCGCGTTTATATGCTGCTGTGTTCCCTATATTTGCACTGGTGGCGAACTTTGATACCCAGTGGATGTAATATGTGTAATAGCCGTGATAGCCTAGTGTAAGTTGCTTGCTTATTTATTTCCTTGTTGTCTTGTTTATTTGTTTGCTTGTAGTCAGTGCAGTTCTTTTTTTGCGGTTTGCTAGTAGCTGCAACAACCTATTTTTTAAAACTAGGCCACAATAACCATGGGCTAATATTTACTGTAGTGACACTACACCTACGGGCCGTAGAAACAGTGGGCCTTCTACGGGCCGTATAAACAGTGGGCCTTCCACGGGCCATAGAAACAATGGGCCTTCTACGGGCCGCAGAAACAATGGGCCTTCTACGGGCCGTATCATCAATGGGCCTTATACGGGCAGTATGATCGATTGGCCAAACATGAGCCAATAACAGGCCGCATTATGGCCGTAAATAGGCTAGAGTTGGAATCGTCCGTTCATGGGCCGACCATAACGGTCCATTGTTAATAGGCCGTATTTCATGACGCTATGAAAATGGCCCAACGTGTTAACGAACCACAAACGGGCCGACTGTAACCATGGGCTGAATTTGGCCCATAAGCAGAAAATGACAGTAAAGGGCCGTAAGTAAACGAATGTTGGAAATGAGCCCAAGAAAAAATGGGCTCTGAGAAGGCCAAAGATAACATGGGCTGGAAACGGCCCAACGGAATAACGGGCCCGTAATGGGTATGAAGTGATACACTGTTCATTACGGGCCAGTTTCACCACGGGCGTTAATGGGTGTAAAGTAATACATTGTTCATTACGGGCCAGTTTCACCATGGGCCGTTAATAGGCCAAGAGTTACATAGGGCCTCATATGGGCTGAAAGACGTCATGGGCCATACATGGGCCAGAAGTGAAAACGGGCTGGAATCATATTGGGTGGCCCAGATGACGCTACTGGGCCTAATTCGGATAGGGCGTAATGGGCCTTGGGTTAGCGGGATATAAATGGGCTATATGCGAACAGGCCGTTAACAGGCTTTACATGGGCCGGCCCGCCACCTTTTGACCAAGTCAAATGGGCCGGCCTTTTCACAGGAATGGGCCTCTGTTGGGCCGTGCCATGTGTCGACATATCATAGGCGCCTTCTGTCCAATGAGTGGATGACATCTGTCCCAACGGTGAGCCGACACGTGTTTCCTCCAGCGAATGATGATTTTACACGTGGAAAATCCCCAATGGTCGGGGCTGTTAACGGGTTATCGGATCCAAAACCCGACCCGATAGCTTAACGCCTTCCGTTACGGTGGATGCCACGTGTCGGTCACCCTTGACGAAAGCACTTCTGTGACGCATGATTTATCGTCATGGAAGTGGACACTTCCATGATGATAATTTTGGTAATGTCATGGAACACTTCTACGACAGCACAGGTATGACTATCTTCATTCTGTCATAAATTTGTCATGGATGTACATGCATGACAAAAAACGCGACCTACTGTGACAAACACGTATCATCACGGAAGTGTATTGTTTTTGTAGTGCCGTCTGGAAGAAGCACATCCTTCAAAGGAAACAAGCATCGGATCCACGCAGGATCAATCTCTTCAGTGATGCTCAATCACTTTGGGGTTTTGTAGGTTTGGGTTTGGGATTTCCTCACTTGATGATTTTCGCTCAAAGTCCTCGAAGGATGCGTTGCCCTCAAATGACAAGTGTCAGTTTTTCTCGGAGCAGCCAACCAACTAGTGGTTGTAGGGGAGCAGCCTGACATGATAAGACATAAATGCCCTTGTCTGATATGAGAGTTAGGTGGGTAGATATTTTGGGACAGTTGGCGCATAGCACAGTAATGGTCGGAATATTTTAGGTTCGAATTCCATAGGGCTATCATGTTCCTCACTATGTAGGCAATCCGCACTGGCGAATTCCTAACTCTTCAGTTAGAACAAATTCCTTAGAGACCAGAAGAACTTTGTCTCTGCCACTGAAGAATATGACTGAACTGTGCGAGATTTCCAATGGCTTCACTCGAAGGGATTGGTAGGTGTAGGATTTTGAGTTGAGCATCACATGGAAGGTTTTCCTTAGTATTTCCTCGACCCCCTTTAACAGTACGGTGTTTCCTATGACTCAAGAAAGAGAAAATGAAACAGTAAAAAACAAGAGTCTTCATGCTTCATGTTCCTCGAATGATTACCAAGTCTTCAAGGTCACACCAATTTCTTCACTTTCAAAGTCTTCAGAAAGTCTTCAGAAATCCAAAGTCTTCAGTCGAAGACCTTCATTTTTAGGGGTCGACTTTCTCTGTAAATATCAAACTCCTCATAGACTTATAGACCTGTGTACACTCACAAACGCATCAGTCCCTTAACCTATAAGTCTTCAATACACCAAAATCACTAAGGGGCACTAGATGCACTTACAACCTTCGTGTTCCTTTAGGATAGGATCGCATATTGGGCGTGACAAGTTGGTATCAGAGCCTCGGCCGACTATAGGAGCCCCCTTGATTGTTTATAGTTGGCCCTTGTCGAGTCTAGAAGAAAACTATTTTGGAGTCTAGTTATATCAGAGAGTAGGACTTCTTTTTACTCCTCAGCCCCTTCGTCGCTCTGGTGAGGAATCTTTACGTAGGTGTTTTGATTACTACTCTTCCCCTTCAAATTTTCTTTAGGATCACGCGGTTAGTTTTCCGATCGTTGGTTCTCAGCTCTTTTCATCCGGTGGACTTCTCCTCGAGTTGATTCGATCCTTTTCATGCTTGCAAGATCAATCCTCGGTTCCTTCTCAACGATGTTGTTTCCTCATTCATAGTTGCCTTTCTTTTTCCCACCCGCCCACCCTTTTTATTCTCGAAGCCAGAGTCATAAACGAGTATCCATCCTACTCGTGTGAAGCCTTTGCATTCCTTCCTCAATTATTTCAACCGGTGTTTTCTCTTAAAGTTATTCGTCAGTTCGCCCTTCCAAGTTGCCTTTGTTTTTCCCGCCCTCCCACCTTTTTTCCTCCCGGAGTCTGAGTCTCTTTCGACCAGCAATTTCATTCGTGCGGAACCTCTTCAGTCTTCCCTCAATTATTTCAACCGGGGAATTCTCGTTTTTTTCGACATTCGTCATCTCTTCCGATGGATTCAATTCTAGTTTTTCGGGTTGATCTTATTCTTTTCCTCGGCTCAAGTGTTTTCCCTACTCGTTCGTCTCTCGCTAGTTTATTATTCCGGAGTGCTGAAGACATCTTAGGAGATTCGTCTCTGTTCCAATTAATTCGAGGTTGTCACCTCATTCAAATATTTTTCAATTGTTCTGGTGCATCATCTCCTCTTCAATCTTTTTCAATAGTGTTTTTTTCAAGTGGGCCCTAACCCACAGGTTTTTTTCCCAGGATCTTACCTGAATCTTCTAATTATTCCAGAGTTATTCTCAAATTCTTTTCAAAGTGTGATGTAAGGTTGGATTCCATCAGTCACATGCCTTCCCTAAGATCAATTTAAAATCTTTTCTTTGCTGGCTCAACCTTCACTCTTTTCATTCTTCGGGAGTGTCTCAACAATTTTGGGTGGTGTTCCTCGTCGTCATTCTCAACTTTTGAAGATCGAAGAAGAGTTTTTCCTCTAAATCTTGCCCGTTCTCTTGAAGATTCATGGGTCTAGCTTCATGGTATCATCTCGAAGATTCCATTTTTCAGATATTCTTTTCTTACCCATCCGGAGTATGTCAGGAGTTGTTTTCCCTTCCTTTTCACCGGAGGCCCATTCCAGCTGTCGTTCTCTTTTATCCCGGTGCTTTGTTCGAGTGTTCTTTAATTAGCTCGAGTTCTTCCCGTTCTCTTCTATCTAAATCCCCTCAAGCATATTTGTTCTCTAATTCTTCCCGGCGATTCATTCTCTTTCATCAGTCTTTTTTGAATCTTACGGTGGTTCGTTCAACATTCGTTTACTTTGTTATCATATCAATTCATTCGTTCTTTCCTATCCTACCAGTGGTTTAGGAAGACCTTCTCAAGTTTTTGTTATGTCACTTCTCAATCATTTTCAAGAGGAATAAGTTGCATGCAAAATCCGGTTGTCATCAATTAAATTAGATGAGGATAAGTATAATGTAATTCTTATTCTTATTTCATCGTGATCAAGTAATTCTTTTCTTTGGAGATTGTTCATGATGAATAATCTCTCGGTTCTAAGTTGTTCATCTTTTCTTTTCCATAGTTCCAAGTTTTCTCGCTTGTCTCGTCGCGAAGCTCCATCTAAATCACCACAAGGCTTTAATCTTATTCTTTTCCTCCTCGAATTCTATCTCATCAACCTTTTGTCTGGAGCTCTGCATGGTGGTTCTTCTTGATTTAATTCATTCTTTCAAGAGTTCAGCAAGATTCTTGTTGGAGGAGCTCAAGTATCTTTTCCTCTAGCGTCCATCTTGTGAAATTCGTGTTCTATGCCTTCCATTTTCAGCCGGAGTAGTGCCGAAATTCTTTCATTCTTATTCCTTTCCTATCTTATTCTAACCTGAGTGGTTTCAGAGTCTATCTTGTTTCTTGAGATTTTCATTATCATCATATTCGCCGTTACTCTTTTCAACCCGAGTGCTCTCGATCTTTGTTCATCTTCTCTCTTGCTTTCTTGTTTCACCTCTTCCTCTTTCTCTTCCGTCTCGTTCCTAAGATCTCGGGATGAGATCTCTTGTTAGTGGAGGAGAGTAGTAACGCCCCGGATCCGATGCGCCAGGTGTCTTCCAGTTATTCGTCGTCGTTGCCATCTCATCTGCTTGCGTGTTGCATTTTGCCATGTCATCATCCGCATTACATCTGCATGTTTTTCAAATCTTGCATCCGTTCGGGTTCCCCCGGTTCTCTCCGTTGTCTGTTCTGAGCACAGACACTCGCATGCAACCATGACACCCCTCTTATCTTGTTTCGTGAGCCCCCGAAAAACTTTCTCGGAATGGCCCGAGATTTGCCGAGTGACCTTGGTATATCACCAATAGACCGCTTGTCAAATTTCATTCCATTTGGAGGTCGTTTGATGCCCCAACGGTTAACCGGGTAACCGCAAAAGCCCTTTTGTCTTGCAGCCCAACACCCCTCCAAACAGCCCGCTAGCCCATCTAACTCCCCTCCATTCTCTCCTCCATTCGATCACGATCGTGTGGGTGAAAACCGCACCCCATTTGGACTCTCCTAGCTCCCTCTACCTATAAATATGCATCCCCCTCCAAAAATCACGGGTCCGAACCCTAAAAAAACATTCCCCTCCATGCCGGACACGTCCGGATAGCGCCGGACGTGTCCATGAAAGTGCGTTATATCAACTAGAGAGGGGTGAATAGGCGATTTTTATGAATTGTTCACTGAGGAATTTGCTGGTGAGGAAATTCCTAAATGAAGAACTACTTGCAGCGGAATAAGTACTCAGAAAGGAACACAATAGAACACAAGCATAGTCATCATGATGAAATGAAGACAAGCAAGGAGTATAGATAGCGTAAACACAGGATAACACAAGGGAGAAGACGAATAGACTGAAGAAATAGAACTAAGGAAATGAGAAAGTCTTCAGTCAAAGTCTTCAAATAGATATGAACAGGCACACAACAACATACATGAGGAATTTAAAGAGTTGAGGAAATAGAACCAGTAAGCTCGGTGAAGACAATGATTTGGTAGACCAGTTCCAACTGCTGTCTCAGTTGTACATCTAGTTGGAGCGGCTGAGTATTTAAACTCGAGGACACCCAGTCCCGGACACACAGTCCTCACCGTATTCTCCTTGAGCTAAAGTCACACAGACCTCGCCCAATCACTCGTGGTAAGTCTTTAGGTGACTTCCAAACCTTCACAAACTCGGTCACTCAGCGATCCACAATTCCTCTTGGACGCTCTAGACCTTGACGCCAAACCGTCTGGAAGAAGCACAGTCTTCAAAGGAAACAAGCGTTGGATCCGTGCAGGATCAATCTCTTCAGTGATGCTCAATCACTTGGCGTTTTGTAGGTTTGGGTTTGGGATTTCCTCACTTGATGATTTTCACTCAAAGTCCTCGGAGGATGGGTTGCTCTCAAATGACAAGTGTGAGTTTCTCTCGAAGCAGTCAACGAACTAGTGGTTGTAGGGGGCAGCTATTTATAGCCTAGGGAGCAGCCCGACATGATAAGACATAAATGCCCGTGTCTGATATGACCGTTAGGTGGGTAGATATTTTGGGACAGCTGGCGCGTAGCACAGCAACGGTCGGAATACTTGAGGTTCGAATTCCTCAGGGCTATCATGTTCCTCACTTGGTAGGCAATCCGCACTGGCAAATTCCTAACTCTTTAGTCAGAACAAATTCCTCAGAGACCAGAAGAACTTCGTCTCTGTCACTGAAGAATATGGCTGAACTGTGCGAGATTTCCAATGGCTTCACTCGAAGGGATTGGTAAGTGTAGGATTTGAGTTGAGCATCACATGGAAATTTTTCCTTAGTATTTCCTCGACCCCCTTTAACAGTACGGTGTTTCCTATGACGCAAGAAAGAGAAAATGAAACTATGAAAACAAAAGTCTTCGCGCTTCATGTTCCTCGAATGAATATCAAGTCTTCAAGGTCACACCAATTTCTTCACTTTCAAAGTCTTCAGAAAGTCTTCAGAAATCCAAAGTCTTTAGTTGAAGAACTTCATTTTTAGGGGTCGAATTTCTATGTAAATATCAAACTCCTCATAGACTTATAGACATGTGTACACTCACAAACGCATCAGTCTCTTAACCTATAAGTCTTCAATACACCAAAATCACTAAGGGGCACTAGATGCACTTACAATCTCCCCCTTTTTGGTGATTGATGACAATATAGGTTAAGTTTTCAACGGGGATAAACATGTGAAGTGTAAATACTGATATTGATGAATTTGATTGCAAGATATAGAAGAACTCCCCTTGAAGATGTGCGTCGTGAGGGATTTGCTTTTGAAGCAATGCACACTTGAAGAGTATAATCATGGAGATCTCCCCCTATATCTTGTAATTCATACACACATTTGATATATAATATGAGGAACTTGAAATGCATGATGAAATATGGTGACTAATGTAATTCAGCATGCGTGCATTAACATTAATGAGGAATAAGCATGTAGAAGAACACAACAAAAGCATCAAGCCACCATAGAGTTTAAGATTACAACTCGATCCAGCAAAGTCATCAGAAGAACGAGGGTTATAACTTAGCAAAAAATGCCCATATATAGACCCGCTTGAAGACTAACTCAAATTTCTCCCCCTTTGTCATCGAAGACCAAAAGGGTTGAAACTGAGGACTAACGCCCTTGAAGAATTTCATGATGATGATGGTGGAGCGCCAGCATTGTCAGGGTCTTGAGTCATTCTAGGGCCTACTGTAGTGTCGTCCAAGTCTTCATTCTCATCCGTGGTGCGCGATGAAGAATATGAGCTGGCCACCAAGGAAGGAACCTTGACCTTCTTGAATTTCTTCGGTGGGGTGCAGACCAGTCAAAGTCTTCCTTGAAGCCCATTTGCTTCAGATCTTCTTCGCCATATAGATGTGACACTATAGCCTAGTTGTGATCAAACACTTCATGGAGGTAGTAGTGGTTTTTCTTCACTGCATTATGTGTGGAAGTCATGTTGTGAAGAATAGAGCCAAACTGACGCTTAACCCATTTGTGATTTCGATCGACCTTCTGGTGAAGACTTATGAGAAGTTCACGGTCAGTCATCACACGAGGAGCAGTAGCTTCAGGACTTGACTTTGGAGCATTGGCAGCAGAATCATGTGTGGTAGAGTCATCACTGGTGGAATAGGATGCAACTTTGCGGAATTGACCATCCAATGGACTTGTGCCTTCATCGATCACAGCTGGTGACTTGCCCTTCTCATCAAATGAGGAAATGGTCCGCTTGAGGACTTCAATCGGGGGCAAGTAGCTGCCATGGTTAAGATTATAAGCATTATAGCTGAGTGAAGTCCTTGCTCTGAGGAATCTCATGATCCATGGTGCATAAGGCTTCAGCTCAAATGGCGAGAGTGCAACATTTGCAAGAGTCGTCATGAAGAAATCATGGTAATTGATAGGAATACCATGCATGATGTTGAAGAGCATATTCTTCATCATCCCCCCAATTTCTTCATCTGAAGAATCATGTCCTTTGATTGGGCTGATAGTCTTCGTCAGGATGCGATATATGGTTCTTGGCGCATAGAGCAATTCCTTCATGAGGAATTTGGTCCTGTGAATTTGTCCTGGCTTCAATGGCTTCATGAGCACTTGCATAAAATGATCAGTAAGTTCAGGTTCATCATACAGACAGCGAGCGCCTTCTGGTGGAGGACTGATTGGCAAGGCACGAAGCAATTCAATGGCTGGTGCCTTGTAGTGAGTGTTCTCAGTCATCCAGTCCAACACCCAAGAGTTAACGTCAGCTGCATTGCCTGTGATGTGCAAAGTTGCGTAGAACTGAAGAATTAGCTCTTCATTCCAGTCAACAATGTCAGTTCAGCAGTTCAGCAAGCCTGCATCGTGAAGCAGACTGAGAACCAGCGTGAAGCATGGCATGGATTCCATGTCCACGTGAGGAATGTGCTCATGATCGAAGATTTTGTCCTTGTCAAAAACATCTGAGGAATAGAAGTTGGCTTGGCTGGCAGTCCAGAAGCGCTTCCTTCTAAGACGAGCATTATCATACGGGTTGAATTCAGTGAAGAAGACGTGTTCGCCGAAGAAATCATCAGCCTTGAATTTTGGCTTCTTGGAGAAGGGATTCTTTGGTTTCGGTTGAGGAGTGTCAGTGATTTGCAGTATCACCTCAGGAATCGCAATCTCAGGTTCCTCATGCTGAGGAATTTCAGTTTCTTCTGCATCTGCAGCCTGAGCCATTTCTTCTTCATTTTGATTTTCATCAGCGCTAGTGGCTGGAATTTCCTCATTGATGGACGGAGTTGCACGAGGTTCATCAGATCCACTTGGACTTCAGTAGTGGCTGGGGACTGAGGAACAGCTTGGAGAGGAGTGAACATTGGTGAGTTTGGATGATGAATGTCCCAAAATTCATCATTGAGCACAGGTGTGGTACATCCAATGTCCACATCCTCATCGTCAATTTCTTCAAGACCTGCCTCTTCAGCAGTGAACTGAGGCATAGGTGAGGAAATGACAGGGGTTGAAGGGATCGCATCCACTTCAATTTCTTCGTCCAACTGCTCTGTCGAAGCAGCAGATGGAGTTTCTTCATCAGATTCCTCGGGAATCTCATATTCTTCACCATAAGGAACAAGGTCCTTTGATGGCATTGAGGAGACGGGAACGGCATCAATTGGATTGTGAATTGAACTGATCAGAGTCTTCATCTTCTTCGGAGCTGAAGAATTTGATGAAGCTGATGCCTTCCTTTTCTTCATCGCTGCACGTTATGCAGCCTTGGTCTTCTTCACATCAAGAGCAGATAGAAGGATAGGAGTTGGTGTAGGCGCAGGAGGTGCATTTTCTTTAGGCGCAACTGTTGCAGTTGCCCTGGCTTATTCACTTTCCTCAGGCGCATCACTAGTGGATGCCCTGGCATGATCATTTTCTTCAGGCGCATCACTAGTGGATGCCCTCGCAATATCATCAGCGGCTGGAATGGAGTCATCAGCCCTGGTATTTTCACTTTCTTTAGTAGCCATACTGACATCAGTGGTGTTGGCATGTTCTTCAGTGGGCTGAGCAGATTCTTGAGCGTGAGGAATTTTAACATACACCGGTGCAGAGGCAGTTGAAGAGAAAGTCTTCATCAGGTTGACGAAACGTACTTTAGCTCCTTTCCAATCAGCATGATACCGATTGAAATCATCACTCAGTTGCTTGATTTCAGCTTGTACAGCAATGAGTTGTTCTGGAGTGAGAGTGAGGACATTGTCCTTGAGGAAGCGTTGTTTCTTGTATTGCGCTTTCTTCAGCCTTCGACCTTTTTCATATTTCCATTTCTCTTCCTCAATGAAGTGAGTAAGAACATGGCTTTGACTAGGAGTGAGGTTCAACTCCGGTAGAGGCGTGTTAGGGTCCTTGTGCCATAAGTCAATGAAGTCGAGGATCAACTTTGGATCCAACAGTAGTGGCACATTGCTGCCTTTGGCTCTAGCGGCCCTGGCTTGCCTCTCTCTGATGATTTCAGCAAGTTCATCATCATCCGCCTCATCATCATCAGAGGGCACTTGGAAAGCGACTTGCTTCTTGTGAGGACTTGGTCGAATACCTATTCCAGCAGTGGCCTTTTTCTTCAGCAGTGAGGGACCAGCTGAGGAAGGTCAAGCAGCTCAGGAGCTTGCAGATGCTCCTAAGGCAATAGAGAAGCCTTGAGTCCTTTGACACGTGGCAATATGCACATGTGCCGAAGATTTTTTAGGAGCAGCCGAAGACTTTGTCGGAGGTGCTGAGGACTTTGGAGGAGGAGCAGACTGAGGAATTGGCCGTGAGGGCATTGAAGATGCTGGCCGTGAGGGCATTGCTGAGGAACTTGGCCATGAGGGCATTGAAGGAGAAGCACTAGAATTGTGAGTAGGCTTCTTTGGCATAGCCTTCCTGGGCTTACTACCAGTGGCCTCAGCAGCGTTAGCAGCAGCAGAATCTTCATTGAATTTCCTCACTGCTTCTTTTGCTTGCTTGGCTAGTTTGGCCTGGTGCCTAGCCCATTCAGTAGCATAGTCCTCACTGCACTTGAGGCTGATGGGATCTGCCAGTTGGCCAGGCCTCAGTGGAGGTCTTGAGCATGGAGGGTTGAGCGCGAATTTCTTCATGTACTTGGGAGTAACATACCTGTACTCCCTCCATTCTCGTGCCCATCTCCGTTCAATACGCTGTATGCACACTTTGCGCTGATTCTTGTCTTCCTTGCCAAACTTGGCCTCATCTGGAGTGCAATATCCAGCATATATATCCTTAGGGATTTCAAACATTGGTTGACCTCAGGCCTTTTTCCTCCCTTCTGTGGCTTCTTGTCAGTCATTTTCTTCAGTTGAGTATTAACAATTGAGGTTTTTGAAGACGTATGCAACTTTTCTTCGAGGAACGCTGCAAATGAGTTAAGTTGATGAGAACCTAGTGATTCAGCAGCGGACATTTGTACCTGTAAACAGAGTATAGTTGCGAGGAATTTGGAGAGGTCATATGCATTCTAAGAAGATTTTTAAAAGGGAATAGGTTTGAGGAATTTGAACGATGAGTCTTGAAGAATTTCACTAAGCGTTCTTTATCTTAGGTTCCAGAGTTGTACAGATTTGAAAATCCACACAATTGAGGAATCTTGAAGAAAATCATTTCTTAGAGAAACAAATCAAGAACAGATAACATGTGAGGTGTTTAGTGTGTGAAGATTTGAAGAATAAACACCTTTGAACATTTTTAGGAGAAACACATGAATCAAAGCCGGCAAGAAAAGTAACTTTTAATTACCCGAAGTGAAGAACACGATGAACTGAGAAGTGCTGAAGTGAAGTTCGTCCGTTCAGATCTTCCATGCCCTAACTCGGCAGAGGAAGACGGCTACGGCGGCGGCGGAGTGAAGAAATCCGCAACCGGCGCGAGTACGACGGTGACGAGGTCGAGGCAGTGAAGCTCTTCCTCACCGGCGACGATGAAGTAGCGGCGGCGCTAGGGTTTAGGAAGCTCGAGCGGGAGAGAGAGGTCGAGCAGAGTAAAAGTGAAGTGAGGAGAAAATAGGGGTATTTATAGCGGCAGTGAAAAACTGTGCGCCCGAGGATTTCGGACGAACGTGCCCCTGACTTTTCCCATTCACATGACATGTGTCACCCACGTACTGTGAGGTGGCGCTCGTGTAGGATCGTGGGTGAATAGATAAGTATTTGTCGTGAGAAGCGGAACGGTTTGAGTGGCAAAGCCGAAAATTTAGATAAGATAAGTTTTAAGTTACCGTTCGCAATTTCTTCAGCTGTCAAGGACACAGTGAAGATTTTGAACGAGTTTAAAATCTGAACGCACATGAAGAATTTATGAATAGACTGGGTTGAGTTTAGCATAGAGGGGGAAGGGTCCGATCACATTCACTTAGCAAAAAAAGTCAACTTGAAGAATTAGCAATAAGTGAATGTTGTAGAGGACTTAAACTCATATATATATATATATATATATATATATATATATATATATATATTCAACTTAAGACAAACAACGGAAATAGTGAAGACATTGCAAGTTGAAGAATTTGAAAAATTAAGGAATTTCAAAACTGAGGAAAAACTCAAATTTGAAGATTTTCAACTTTTGTGGTGGCGTAACCCACCGTATAAGAAAGTTGGCTTCAGACACCGTGTACAATTGTCGTAGGTCTCTGAGAGTCAATTTCTTCATTAATTTCTTCACACTTAGAGGGTTAGTCTTCATTGATTGAAGAAAAACGTTACTTCGTGTGTTGCGCATCTAAGTCATCAAGTCAGCATAAGTGTTAGGATGAGTGTCCATTTCAGAGAACATTCGAAGATTCTAGGATATTTAGATCATACCGCAACTTGCTAAATCTCTTGTCATCCAAGGGCTTAGTGAAGATATCGGCCAGCTGATCTTCAATGCTAGAATGGTCAATGGAGATATCACCCTTCAACACATGATCACGAAGAAAATGGTGACGAATTTGGATGTGCTTTGTCTTCGAGTGCCGAACTGGGTTATGAGCAATTTTGATAGCACTCTCATTGTTGCAGTAGAGAGGCACATTCTTCACATTGATTCCATAGTCCTTGAGAGTTTGCTTCATCCATAATAATTGAGCACGACATGATCCAGTAGCAATGTACTAAGCTTCTGCAGTGGAGAGAGATACGCAGTTCTGTTTCTTCGAGGACCAACAAACCAAAGATCGTCCGAGGAAATGGCAAGTGCCTGATGTTGACTTGCGGTCCACGTGATCGCCAACATAGTCGAGTCGAAATATCCAATGAGATCAAATTAAGAGCCCTTGGGATACCATAATCCAAGTGTTGGAGTGTGAGCTAGATATCGAAGAATATGCTTCACAACCTTATGGTGTGATTCCTTCGGTGTAGCTTGAAATCGGGCACACATGCAAACACTAAGCATAATATCTGGCCTAGATGCACATAGGTACAATAAAGAGCCAATCATGGAGCGGTATACCTTTTGATCGAAGCCTTTACCATTTTCATCAGTGCATAGATGGCCATTTGTGGGCATTGGAATTTTGACCCCTTTGCAATCTTGCATGCTGAATTTCCTCAATACTTCTTTGAGGTATTTCTCCTGCGATATGAATATACCATTGCACTGTTGACGAATTTGAAGACCTAAAAAGAATTTCAACTCTCCCATCATATACATTTGATATTCTGCACTCATCATATAGCCAAATTCATCACTATAACGTTGGTCAGTACAGCCAAAGATAATATCATCAACATATATTTTGCACACAAATAGTTCACCATCATAAGACTTAGTGAAAAGAGTTGGGTCGAGTGAACCGGGTTTGAAGCCATTCTTCATGAAGAATTCCTTCAAAGTGTCATACCACGCCCGAGGGGCTTGCTTGAGGCCATACAGGGCCTTGTTGAGTCTGAAGACTTTGTCGGGATTCTTTGGATCTTCAAAACCTGGGGGCTGAGCAACATATACTTCTTCCTCAATCTTACCATTGAGGAATGCATTTTTCACATCCATTTGTTGTAAGATAATATTATGATGGTTAGCGTAAGCAAGTAATATGCGAATAGCCTCAAGTCTAGCAACAGGTGCAAAAGTTTCATCGAAATCAATTCCTTCAACCTGTGTGTAGCCTTGAGCTACAAGCCGTGCCTTATTCCTTACCACAAGGCCATTTTCATCTTGCTTGTTGCGGTAGATCCACTTTGTGCCAATGACGTTGTGCTTGCAAGGATCTGGACGTTTGACCAGTTCCCAGACATTGTTAAGCTCGAACTATTGCAATTCTTCTTGCATAGCCCGAATCCACTCAGGCTCCAGAAATGCTTCATCTACCTTAGTGGGCTCTACGATAGAGACAAAAGCAAAGTGCCCACAAAAGTTAGATAAATGTGAAGATTTTGAGCGAGTGAGAGGACCTGGTGCTTCAATGTCATCAATGATCTTCTCAATTTACACTTCATTAGCGATGTGAGGATGAGTGGGTTGTCTTCGAGGAATTTGATCAACATTTCCTTCAGAAGCATTTTCTTCAGCACAATTTTCTTCAGGTGCGCCAGCTCGGTAATCATCATGATCAGGAATGAATTCTTCAGCAGTTTCTTCAGTAGGAATGACATCCTCAGTATCCTTTAACTTGATAGAATCTTCAGGTGCTGGTTCATCTATCACAGAAGGTAGGTGCTCTCTTTGCGAGCCATTAGTTTCATCAAACCGCACATCTACAGTTTCAACAACTTTGTGAAGAACGTTGTTGAAGACTCTGTAGGTGTGCGAGTCCTTTCCATAACCAAGCATAAAACCTTCATGTGCTTTCGGTGAGAATTTAGATGTGTGATGAGGATCTCTAATCCAACATTTTGCACCGAAGACTTTGAAATAACTCACATTTGGCTTTTTGTCAGTGAGGAGTTCATAAGCAGTTTTCTTGAAGAATTTGTGAAGATATACCCGATTGATGAAGTGGCACGCAGTATCAATTGCCTCAATCCAGAAACGATGAGGCGTCTTGTATTCATCAAGCATAGTGCGAGCCATTTCAGCGAGGGTTCTATTCTTGCGCTCCACGACGCAATTCTGCTGAGGAGTATAAGGAGCAGATAACTCATGAGTAATACCAAGTTCATCAAGATAGCCATCAAGATAGCCATCAAGACCAGAATTCTTGAACTCGGTCCCATTGTCAGTTCTGATGTGCTTGATCTTCAGACCAAAGTTGGTTGAAGCCCTCGAGGAAAATCGTTTGAAGATTTCCTGCACTTCATGTTTGTAAGTGACAATGTGTACCCATGTGTAACGAGAATAGTCATCAACAATAACAAAGCCATATAGAGATGCATCATTTGAAACAGCAGAATAATGATTAGGACCGAAAAGATCCATGTGAAGCAATTCAAATGGTCGAGTGGTGGTCATGATAGTCTTCGCTAGATGCTTGGCCTTTGTCATCTTTCCAGCTTCACAAGCTCCACATAAGTGATCCATGACGAATTTGACATTCTCAATGCCAATGACATGCTTCTTCTTCGCACGCGTGTTCAGATTCCTCATGCCAGCATGACCAAGTCGTCGATGCCATAGCCAGCCTTCTGAAGCTTTTGCAAGTAAACACATGGCTGGTTGTGGTCCTTTAGAGAAATCAACAATATACAGATCTCCTCTCCTAAAGGCGTCGAAGACTTTGGAATGGTCAGCTTCCATGATCACAACACAATGATATCTTCCAAAGACAACAACCATATCGAGATCACAAAGCATTGAGAAAGACATGAGGTTGTATCCTAAGGACTCGACAAGGCATGACTTTGTCCATGTGTTGATCCTTTGAGATCGCAACCTTACCTTGACGCGATACCTGACTTTTGCCTTTGTCAGCGAAGATGATATGCTTTAGATGTGATAGTGATAAAGGAGCATCCATCAATAGATTCTTTTCACCCGTCATGTGGTTTGTACATCCACTATCGAGGACCCATCGTTTTCTTTGGGCTGATCATCCTGCAGATGAATTAGTGCAGCTTACGAACTCATATACTTCATTAGTGAAGAATATGACATCAATATCATCAGTTCGATTTCATCAAGCAATAGCATAGATAAACAGTATGAGGATGTGAGAAATGAAAATTCATTTCTTCATGATTAGCCTGCGTCCTTTCAGGCACTATTCAGGTCTCCAGCAAATTCTTCAGACGTTTTGAGCACGTCTGGAGACCTAACCCTGCATAAGAGATTAGTTCTTTTTCTTCACCACCCACATCTGAAGGGGTGGCAAAGAGTTCATCACTCTGCGAGCACCATATGAGAAAGGTGGCATAGAAGCTAGTCCGCTTCGTTTCACATAAGAGTGGTTAGGATAATCATATGAATAAGCAGAGAAATTCTTCAAGGACTTATGAACATAATGATTTGAAGAACAATGCACATATTCATAGCCCTTAGCTCTACCCTATGAAACAGAAGGTTTAGCATGACGATGATCATATGAGGACTTTGATCCACTTGAGGAATTTGATCCATGTGAAGAATTAGGTCCATATGAAGAATTGGATCTGGGGTTCCTGTTCTTCATCGGTGGTGTCATGAGGACATTCACCTGAAGACTTTCAAGATAACTTTTGGGAACCCAGATTTTCTTCATAGGAGACCCATTCCTGCAGTTAGTGCCAATATATCTAGCAAATACTTCACCATTCTGATTTTTGAATAGTTTCTAGTTAGAGTCAAATGACTCATTAGAAGAATGAGGAGATTCACATGTAAAGCCAAATAAGTTGGATGGATCCACTGGATGTCCCTTTGTAGAAACCCATGAGGTTTTGGGGTATTGCTCAGGCTTCCAATATGTTCCATCAGCATTGAGTTTCCTCTCAAAGGCAATACCCTCTTTCCTAGGGTTTCTGTTGAGGATCTGGGTTTTGAGCACATCACAAAGAATCTGATGCCCTTTGAGGCTTTTGTACATGCCTGTCGTGTACAATTCCTTCAACCATGCATCATTAGTAGTACTAGCATTGTCCTCAGATGAGGAATTAGTGATAGCAGAGACAAGTGAAGAATTTGTAACATTTGAACCATTTGAACATTCAGGTGAAGAATTAGCAGATTCACGTTCAATGCACTTTAGACAAGAAGGAACAAATTCTTCCTGGGTAGCGCTGATTTGTTGAGCAAGTAATGAATCGCGCTCCTTCTGAAGATCTTCATAACTCACTCTTAGCTTCTCAAGATCTTGCTTTCTTTGAAGAAGTTCAAGAGAAAGCTTCTCGTGATCAGATAAGAGAGAGTTATGATAACCTTGGAGATCGTCAAACTTGGAATGGAGTCCCTGAAGACTTTCAGCCAAGGCTTTTGACTGATCCATTTCTTGACCCAACATATCATCGCTCTTATTTAGCATGTATTGAACTTTTTCCAAAGCTCTTTGTTGTTTAGTGGCAAGGGAAGCAAGTTTAACATAGCTAGGTCCAAATTCATCGCCAGATTCATCATCACTAGACTCGGATAGGTAGCATTCGGTTACCTTAGCACTGTTTGCCATAAGGCAGGGATTGGGAGATGATGATTCTGGTTTGAATGTCATCTCTTTGAGAGATTCCTTGTAATCCGCAAACCAAGGATCATGATGAGTTAGATGTCCATCATAGACCTCAGAGAGACAGTCCTAGATTAGCTTCGCGTGATTGAGATGCATGACGTTCCTGAACTGATTTCGGGACAGACTTGAGCAGATGACATCCTTCGCTGTGAGGTTAAGTAGAGTATACTTGCGAATGTCATCAGCCTCAGCCATCTTGCATAGAACGGTAAGACCGATCTCGGTGACGGTCCACAGTTCGCTGTCCATAGTCATGAGTCGCTTCTTCATCATGGCCTTCCACCGAGGATACTCATGACCATCAAAGATGGGGTAGGAAACGTTCCTTGATCCTGCAGTCGACATAACTAGAACTCCAGGTGGTTAAACCAAAATCACACAGAACAAGGGAGTACCTTGCTCTGATACCAATTGAAAGTGCATTATATCGACTAGAGGGGGGTGAATAGGCGATTTTTATGAATTCTTCACTGAGGAATTTGCTGGTGAGGAAATTCCTAAATGAAGAACTACTTGTAGCAGAATAAGTACGCAGAAAGGAACACAACAGAACACAAGCATAGTCATCATGATGAAATGAATACAAGCAATGAGTACACATAGCGTAAACACAGGATAACACAAGGGAGAAGACGAATAGACTGAAGAAATAGAACTGAGGAAATGAGAAAGTCTTGAGTCAAAGTCTTCAAACAGATATGAACAGGCACACAACAACATACATGAGGAATTTAAAGAGTTGAGGAAATAGAACCAGTAAGCTCGGTGAAGACAATTATTGGGTAGACCAGTTCCAACTGGTGTCTCAGTTGTACATCTAGTTGGATCGACTGAGTATTTAAACTTGAGGACACCCAGTCCCGGACACACAGTCCTCACCGTCTTCTCCTTGAGCTAAAGTCACACAGACCTCGCCCAATCACTCGTGGTAAGTCTTCAGGTGACTTCCGAACCTTCACAAAGTCGGTCACACGGCGATCCACAATTCCTCTTGGATGCTCTAGACCTTGACGCCTAACCGCCTGGAAGAAGCACAGTCTTCAAAGGAAACAAGCGTCGGATCCACGCAGGATCAATCTCTTCAGTGATGCTCAATCACTCGGGGTTCTATAGGTTTGGGTTTGGGATTTCCTCACTTGATGATTTTCACTCAAAGTCCTCGGAGGATGGGTTGCTCTCAAACGACAAGTGTCAGTTTCTCTCGGAGCAGCCAACCAACTAGTGGTTGTAGGGGGCGGCTATTTATAGCCGAGGGAGCAGCCTGACATGATAAGACATAAATGCCCTTGTGTGATATGACCGTTAGGTGGGTAGATATTTCGGGATAGCTGGCGCATAGCACAACAACGGTCGAAATACTTGAGGTTCGAATTCCTCAGGGCTATCATGTTCCTCACTTGGTAGGCAATCTGCACTGGCGAATTCCTAACTCTTCAGTCAGAACAAATTCCTCAGAGACCAGAAGAACTTCGTCTCTGTCACTGAAGAATATGGCTGAACTGTGTGAGATTTCTAATGGCTTCACTCGAAGGGATTGGTAGGTGTAGGATTTGAGTTGAGCATCACATGGAAATTTTTCCTTAGTAATTCCTCGACCCCCTTTAACAGTACGGTGTTTCCTATGACTCAAGAAAGAGAAAATGAAACTATGAAAATTAAAGTCTTCGCGCTTCATGTTCCTCGAATGAATATCAAGTCTTCAAGGTCACACCAATTTCTTCACTTTCAAAGTCTTCAGAAAGTCTTCAGAAATCCAAAGTCTTCAGTTGAAGAACTTCATTTTTAGGGGTCGACTTTCTCTGTAAATATGAAACTCCTCATAGACTTATAGACCTGTGTACACTCACAAACGCATCAGTCTCTTAACCTATAAGTCTTCAATACACCAAAATCACTAAGGGGCACTAGATGCACTTACAGTCTGCCGCCGCACCCCAGCACATCGCGACGTGCCACGTGGCCGGTCGACCTTCTCTCTCCTCCCTGCCGCCCGCGGCCCGCCAAGCCCGCCGCCGGCTCCTGCCGCCGCCACCCGCGGGCGTCG
>NC_057801.1:731627705-731646318 GCF_018294505.1 Triticum aestivum
CGCCGCCGGCCGTCGCGCCTCCACGCCGCGCCGCCGCCTCCGTCGCCGGAGTGTGTCGCCCTGGCCA
Source organism: Triticum aestivum (assembly GCF_018294505.1). Classification (NCBI taxonomy): domain Eukaryota; kingdom Viridiplantae; phylum Streptophyta; class Magnoliopsida; order Poales; family Poaceae; genus Triticum; species Triticum aestivum. The sequence goes on from NC_057801.1 coordinate 731,627,773, forward strand.
GATCCGCGCCTCCCCGCCGCCTCAAGCCCGCCGGCGCCTCCTCCGGTGAGGTCCGGCCGGATCCGCCGCCCCGCCTCACCAGCGACCTTCCCCGTTACTCTGGCCACCATTCCCCTCCATCTCCGGCGAGATTCTCTGACGAACCTCGAAATCCGCGCCTGGGTCAACCCTAGATCCGGAGGTGATTTTTCTGCCAGGTCCCCAGGAATTCATCTCATATTGCCATGTTTGACATGCCATAACTTGATGCATATTGCTCCGTTTTGTGGATATGATATATAGATATGTTCACTGTGAGATGCTCTTCATTTTATTACATTGTGACATGCTTGTTTGAGTCCACCTTGATGCCCTAATCATCGTTGCAAGAGTGCTATATGATGTTAACCTGCTGAGACTGTTATAACTTGCTGTTTTGTCATTTTCGTTGCATTTTGTGTGTGCATCCTTTGAGCATGATGGATACATGTTTTAGGAGCATATTCATGCCATCTTTATAGTGGTGCAATCCATGTATTTTTGTGAATCTTGTAGTGAGTGGATCAAGCCGGTTGTCATACTCATCGACATGCAAGTCGTGATTCCTATTACAAGAACATGATCAATCTCATACATCACATATATATAATTCATCACATCCTTTTGGCCATATCACATCACATAGCATACCCTGCAAAAACAAGTTAGACGTCCTCTAATTGTTGTTGCATGTTTTGCGTGGCTGCTATGGGTTTCTAGCAAAAACGTTTCTTACCTACGCAAAAGCCACAATGGTGATATGCCAATTGCTATTTACCCTTCATAAGGACCCTTTTCATCGAATCTGATCTGACTAAAGTGGGGGAGACTGGCACCCGCTAGCCACCTTTATGTAACAACTACATGTCAGTCGGTGGAACCTGTCTCACGTAAGCGTACATGTAAGGTCGGTCCGGGCCGCTTCATCCCACAATACCGCCGAAACGAGATAGGACTAGTAACAGTAAGCAAATTGAACAAACCAACGCCCACAACTACTTGTGTTGTACTCGTGCATAGAATCTATGCAAAGACGTAGCTCATGATGCCACTGTTGGGGAACGTAGAAGAAATTCAAAATTTTCTACGCATCACCAAGATCAATCTATGGAGAGACAAGCAACAAGAGAGAGGGGAGTGCATCTTCATACCCTTGAAGATCGCGATGTGGAAGCGTTACAAGAACGCGGTTGATGGAGTCATACTCGCGGCGATTCAAATCGCGGAAGATCCGATCTAGCGCTGAACGGACGACCCCTTCGCGTTCAACACACGTACAACCCAGGGACGTATCCTCCTTCTTGATCCAGCAAGGGGAGAGGAGAAGTTGAGGGATAACTCCGATAGCACGACAGCGTGGTGGTGGTGGAGCTCGTGGTTCTCCAGCAGGGCTTCGCCAAGCACTACGGAGGAGAAGGAGGTGTTGGAGGAGGGAGAGGGCTGCGCCAGGTAAGAGGTGCAGCTGCCCTCCCACCCCTCCACTATATATAGGGGCAAGGGGAGAGGGGGAGGCGCCCTAAGGTTTTCCCTAGGGGGCGGCGGCCAAGCAGATTGGATCTCCATAGGGAAAATCCTAGGGAGACTTGCCCCCCAAGCCAAGCAGGTGGAGCATTGCCTCCCAAGCCAGGTGGAGGCGCCCCACCTCCCCAAATAACGTGGGAAAGGGTGTGGGGGCGCACCACCCCTTAGTGGGCTGGTTTTCCCCTTCCCCTTTGGCCCATGAGGCCCTCCAACACTTGCCTGGGCTCCCGAAACACCGTTCGGTCATGCTGGCCATAGCCTGGTACCCTCGGAACACTTCCGGACTCCAATACCCTTCGTCCAATATATCGATCTTCACCGCCGGACCATCCCGGAACTCCTCGTGACGTCCGTGATCACATCTGGGACTTCTAACTACCTTCGGTAACCACATACTATTTCCTATAACAACTCTAGCATCACCGAACCTTAAGTGTGTAGACCCTACGGGTTCGGGAACCATGCAGACATGACCGAGACACCTCTCCGGCCAATAACCAATAGCGGAATCTTGATACCCATATTGGCTCCCACATGTTCCACGATGATCTCATCGGATGAACCATGATGTCGGGGATTCAGTCAATCCCGTATACAATTCCCTTTGTCAATCGGTATGTTACTTGCCCGAGATTCGATCGTTGGTATCCCAATACCTCGTTCAATCTCATTACCGGCAAGTCACTTTACTCGTTCCGTAATGCATGATCCCGTGACTAACTCATTAGTCACATTGAGCTCATTATGATGATGCATTACCGAGTGGGCCCAGAGATACCTCTCCGTCATACGGAGTGACAAATCCTAGTCTTGATTCGTGCCAACCCAACAGACACTTTCGGAGATACCTGTAGTGCACCTTTATAGCCACCCAGTTACGTTGTGACGTTTGGTACACCCAAAGTATTCCTACGGTATCCGGGAGTTGCACAATCTCATGGTCTAAGGAAATGATACTTGACATTAGAAAACCTTTTAGCAAACGAACTACATGATCTTGTGCTATGCTTAGGATTGGGTCTTGTCCATGATGTGATCCCGTTATCAATGACATCCAATGTCCATGGTCTGGAAACCATAACCATCTATTGATCAACGAGCTAGTCAACTAGAGGCTCACTAGGGACATGTTGTGGTCTATGTATTCACACATGTATTACGGTTTCCAGTTAATACAATTATAGAATGAACAATAGACAATTATCATGAACAAGAAAATAAAATAATAACCATTTTATTATTGCCTCTAGGGCATATTTCCAATAGTCTCCCACTTGCGATAGAGTCAATAATCTAGTTCACATCACTATATGATTGTAATGAATCCAACACCCATGGGGTTTGATCATATCTCACTTGTGAGAGAGGTTATTAGTCAACAGGTCTGAACCTTTCAGATCCGTGTGTGCTTTACAAATCTCTATGTCATCTTGTAGATGCAGCTACAGCGTGCTATTTGGAGCTATTCCAAATAACTGTTCTACTATATGAATCCGGTTTACTACTCATAGTCATCCAGATTAGTATCAAAGTTTGCATCGACGTAACCCTTTACGATGAACTCTTTTACCACCTCCATAATCGAGAAAATTCCTTGGTCCACTAGTTACTAAGGATAACTTTGACCGCTGTCCTATGATCCATTCTTGGATTACTCTTGTACCCCTTGACTGACTCATGGCAAGGCACACTTCATGCAGTACACAACATAGCATATTGTAGAGCCAACGTCTAAAGCATAGGGTACGACCTTCGTCCTTTCTCTCTCTTTTGCCGTGGTTAGGTCTTGAGTCTTACGCTATGCTCACACCTTATAACATAGCCAAGAACTCCTTCTTTGCCGATCTATTTTGAACTCCTTCAAAATCTTGTCACGGTGCGTATTCATTTGAAAGTACTATCAAGCGATTTTTGATCTATCCTTATAGATCTTGATGCTCAATGTTCAAGTAGCTTAATACAAGTTTTCCATTGAAAAACACTTTTCAAACAACCCTATATGCTTTCCAGAATTCCTACATCATTTCCGATCAACAATATATCAACAACATATACTCTTCAGAAATTCTATAGTGCTCCCACTCACTTCTTTGGAAATACAAGTTTCTCATAAACTTTGTATAAACTGCAAATCTTTGATCATCTCATCAAAGCGTATATTCCAACTCTGAGATGCTTACTCCAGTCCTTAGAAGGATTGCTGGAGCTTTGCATACTTGTTAGCATCTTTTAGGATTGACAAAACCTTCTGGTTGTATCACATACAACCTTTCCTCAAGAAAATCATTGAGGAAACAATGTTTTGACATCCTATCTGCAAGATTTCATAAATAATGCAGGAACTGCTAATATAATTTCAACAGACTCTTAGCATCGCTACGAGTGAGAAAGTATCATCGTACGCAACTCCTTGAACTTGTCAGAAAACATCTTAGAGACAAGTCGAGCTTTCTTAATGGTGACACTTACCATCATTGTCTGTCTTCCCTTTTAAAATCCATCTGTACCCAATAGCCTTACGACCATCAAGTAGTTCTTCCAAAGTCTACACTTTGTTTTATACATGGATCCTCTCTCGGATTTTATGGCCTCGAGCCATTTGTCGGAATCCGGGCCCACCATCACTTCACCATAGCTCGTAGGTTCATTGTTGTCTAGCAACATGACCTCCAAGACAGGATTACCGTACCACTCTGAAGCAGTACGCGTTCTTGTCGTCCTACGAGGTTTGGTAGTGACTTGATCTGAAGTTTCATGATCACTATCATCAGCTTCCACTTCAATTGGTGGAGGTGCCACAGGAACAACTTCCTGTGCCCTGCTACACACTGGTTCAAGTGATGGTTCAATGACCTCATCAAGTCTCCACCATCCTCCCACTCAATTCTTTCGAGAGAGACTTTCCTCGAGAAAGGACCTGATTCTAGAAACAATCCCTTTTGGTTCCGGAACTAAGGCAGGCGGTATACCCAACTATTTTAGGTGTCCTATGAAGATGCATTTATCCGCTTTGGGTTCGAGCTTATCGGCCTAAAACATTTTCACATAATCGTCGCAGCCCCAAACTTTTAAGAAGCGACAACTTAGGTTTCTCTAAACCATAGTTCACAAGGTGTCATCTCAACAGAATTACGTGGTGCCCTATTTAAAGTGAATGTGGTTGTCTCTAATGCTTTAACCCATAAACGATAGTGGTAACTCGATAAGAGACATCATGGCATGCACCATATCCAATAGGGTGCAGCTATGACGTTCGGACACACCATCACACTATGGTGTTCCAGGCGGCATTAGTTGTGAAACAATTTCCACAATGTCTTAATTGTGTACCAAACACGTAACTCAGATATTCATCTCTATGACCATATCATAGATATTTTATCCTCTTGTCACGACGATCTTCAACTTCACTCTGAAATTACTTGAACCTTTCAATAATTCAGACTCGTGTTTCATCAAGTAAATATACTTAGCATCTACTCAAATCATCTGTGAAGCAAGAACATAATGATATCCACTGCGTGCCTCAGCACTCATTGGACTGTATACATCAAAATATATTACTTCCAACAAGTTGCTTTCTTGTTCCATCTTACTGAAAATGAGGATTTCAGTCACCTTTCCCATGTGGTATGATTTGCATGTCTCAAGTGAGCCAAAATCAAGTGTGTCCAAACGATCCATCTGTATGGAGTTTCTTCATGCGTACATACCAATAGACATGGTTGTTATGTCTCAAACTTTTCAAAAACGAGTGAGTCCAAAGATCCATCAACATGGAGCTTCTTCATGCGTTTTATACCAATATGACTTACATGGCAGTGCCACAAGTAGGTGGTACTATCATTACTATCTTATATCTTTTGGCATGAACATGTGTATCACTCTGATCGAGATTCAATAAACCATTCATTTTAGGTGCAAGACCATTGAAGGTACTATTCAAATAAATAGAGTAACCATTATTCTCCTTAAATGAATAACTGCATTGCGGTAGACATAATCCAATCATGTCTATGCTCAACACAAACACTAAATAACAATTATTTAGGTTTAACACCGATCCCGATGGTAGAGGGAGTGTGCGATGTTTGATCACATCAACCTTGGAAATACTTCAAATACATATCGTCACCTCACCTTTAGCTAGTCTCCGTTTATTTCGTAGCCTTTTATTTCGAGTTACTAACACTTAGCAATCGAACCGATATCTATTACCATGGTGCTACTAGGAGTACTAGTAAAGTACACATTAATAATATGTATATCTAATATACTTCTGTCAACCTTGCCTGCCTTCTTATCTACCAAGTATCTAGGGTAATTCTACTCCAGTGACCGTTCCCCTTATTACACAAGCACTTAGTCTCGGGTTTGGGTTCTTCTTCTTCGGATTCAAAATAGAAGAATAAAAGAATAAGTAGAATAATTAAGTTAAGTCAATCCAAAAAGAAAAGGAGGTTATCAGACGTCAATCTGTATAGCCACTGGTCCCCTTCTCCTTAGTCGTTGGCATGGACGCCATTCTTCCCAGTGAACTCGACGATTCCTTCCCTGCGCGTTCTGCTCGACGACGATATGACTGATAATCAGAAGCGAGAGGCTCTGCTTCCTCTCTTTTTTTCTATAGTGGAGATAGCCGCACGTAATGACATATCACGGCCATATTATTAAAAGCTTGCGGTAAGAAGGGGTTTCGTTCTAGTGCCTGGAAATAATATGCTGAAAGAAAACCAGGTCAATCTTCCGATCGCGAGTCTTTACAAGCTTGAAACAACTTAAGCACAGGCGGGAGTCGCCCCTTTTAAAGTCAGTATTTATGCGGCGTCGCGCCACCCCTCCTCCCAGAGCCAGTTCTTATCCATAGATTTTTCAGCTAAAAGATACGGTATATATATCAATGAAAGCTGGCGCCTGACATAATTTTGTATTTTTCCAGATCAGAAAAATACATGAAAAAGAAAGGAGGTAGAAATTTTTTTGGATTTATGGTTCAACCTTGGGTTTTTTCACTAGAGCAGCAAGTGATTTGCCATTTCATGAAGTATCCCTTCTTGCCCTTGCCCTTCTTGAAACTAGTGGTTTCACTAACCGTCAACAATCGATGCTCCTTCTTGATTTCTACTTTCGCGGTGTCAAACATCACGAATATTTCAAGGATCATCATATCTTCCCTGATATGTTATAGTTCATCACGAAGCTCTGGTAGCTTGGTGGATATGACATTGGAGAAACATCACTATCTCATCTAGAAGATTAACTCCTACTCGATTCAAGTGATTGTTGTACTCAGACAATCTGAGCACATGCTCAATGATTGAGCTTTTCTCCCTTAGTTTGCAGGTTAAGAAACTTGTCTGAGGTCTCATACCTCTTGACGTGGGCACGAGCCTGAAATCCCAATTTCAGCTCTTGGAACATCTCATATGTTCTGCGACGTTTCAAAAATGTCTTTGGTGCCTCAATTCTAAACCGTTTAACATTACACACTGAACTATCACGTAGTCATCAAAACGTGTATGTCAAATGTTCGCAACATCCACAAACGACGCTCGAGGTTCAGCACACCGAGCGGTGCATTAAGGACATAAGCCTTCTGTGCAGCAATGAGGACAATCCTCAGTATACGGACCCAGTCCGCATAATTGCTACTGTCAACTTTCAACTAAAAATTCTCTAGGAACATATATTAAACAGTAGAACTAAAGCGTAAGCTACAACATAATTTGCAAAGACCTTTTTACTATGTTCAGGATAATTAAGTTCATCTAATTATTTAATGAACTCCCACTGAGATAGACATCCCTCTAGTCATCTAAGTGATACATGATCCGAGTCAACTAGGCCGTGTGCGATCATCACGTGAGACAGACTAGTCATCATCGGTGAACATCTTCATGTTGATCGCATCTGCTATACGACTCATGTTCGACCTTTCGGTCTCTTGTGTTCTGAGGCCATGTCTGTACATGCTAGGATCGTCAAGTCAACCTAAGTGTTTTGCATGTGTAAATCTGGCTTACACCCGTTGTATGTGAACGTTAGAATCTATCACACCCGATCATCACGTGGTGCTTCGAAACAATGAACTTCCGCAACGGTGCAAAGTTAGGGGGAACACTTTCTTGAAATTTTAATGAGGGATCATCTTATTTATGCTACCATCGTTCTAAGCAAATAAGATGTCGACATGACAAACATCACATGCGAATCATAAAGTGACATGATATGGCCAATATCATTTTGCGCCTTTGATCTCCATCTTTGAGGAGCGGCATGATCACCTTCGTCACCGGCATGACACCATGATCTCCATCATCGTGTCTTCATGAAGTTGTCTCGCCAACTATTACTTCTACTACTATGGCTAACGGTTCAGCAATAAAGTAAAGTAATTACATGGCGTTATTCAATGACACACAGGTCATACAATAAATTAAGACAACTCCTATGGCTCCTGCCGGTTGTCATACTCATCGACATGCAAGTCGAGATTCCTATTACAAGAACATGATCAATGTCATACATCACATATATATAATTCATCACATCCTTTTGGCCATATCACATCACATAGCATACCCTACAAAAACAAGTTAGACGTCCTCTAATTGTTGTTGCATGTTTTACGTGGCTGCTATGGGTTTCTAGCAAGAACGTTTCTTACCTATGCAAAAGCCACAACAGTGATATGCTAATTGTTATTTACCCTTCATAAGGACCCTTTTCATCGAATCCGATCTCACTAAAGTGGGAGAGACTGGCACCCGCTAGCAACCTTTATGCAACAAGTGCACGTCAGTCGATGGAACTTGTCTCACGTAAGTGTACGTGTAAGGTCGGTCCGGGCCGCTTCATCCCACAATACTGCCGAAACAAGATAGGACTATTAACGTTAAGCAAATTGAACAAACCAACACCCACAAATACTTGTGTTCTACTCGTGCATAGAATCTACGCAAAGACCTAGCTCATGATGCCACTGTTGGGGAACGTAGAGAAATTCAAAATTTTCTACGCATCACCAAGATCAATCTATAGAGAGACTAGCAACGAGAGAGAGGGGAGTGCATCTTCATACCCTTGAAGATCGCAATGCAGAAGCGTTACAAGAACGCGGTTGATGGAGTCGTACTCGCGGCGATTCAAATCACGGAAGATCCGATCTAGCGCCGAACGGACGGTGCCTCCGCGTTCAACACACGTACAGCCCGGGGACGTCTCCTCCTTCTTGATCCATAAAGGGGAGAGGAGAAGTTGAGGGAGAACTCCGACAGCACGACGGCGTGGTGGTGGTGGAGCTCGTGGTTTTCCAGCAGGGCTTCGCCAAGCACTATGAAGGAGGAGGAGGTGTTGGAGGAGGGAGAGGGCTGCGCCAGGTAAGAGGTGCGGCTTCCCTCCCACCCCTCCACTATATATAGGGGCAAGGGGAGTGGGGTAGGCGCCCTAGGGTTTTCCCTAGGGGGCGACGGCCAAGCAGATTGGATCTCCCTAGGGAAAATCCTAGGGACACTTGCCCCCCAAGCCAAGCAGGTGGAGGATTGCCTCCCAAGCCAGGTGGAGGCGCCCCACGTCCCCAAATAACATGGGAAAAGGTGTGGGGGGCGCACCACCCCTTAGTGGGCTGGTTTTCCCCTTTCCCTTTGGCCCATGAGGCCCTCCAACACTTGCCGGGGCTCCCGAAACACCTTTCGGTGATGCTGGCCATAGCCTGGTACCCTCGGAACACTTCCGGACTCCAATACCCTTCGTCCAATATATAGATCTTCACCACCGAACCATTCTGGAACTCCTCGTGTTGTCCGTGATCACATACGGTACTTCTAACTACCTTCGGTAACCACATACTATTTCTCATAACAACTCTAGCGTCACCGAACCTTAAGTGTGTAGACCCTACGGGGTCGGGAACCATGCAGACATGACCGAGACACCTCTCTGGCAAATAACCAATAGCGGGATCTGGATACCCATATTGGCTCCCACATGTTCCATGATGATCTCATCAGATGAACCACGATGTCGGGGATTCAATCAATCCCGTATACAATTCCCTTTGTCAATCGGTATGTTACTTGTCTGAGATTCGATCGTCGGTATCCCAATACCTCGTTCAATCTCATTACCGGCAAGTCACTTTACTCGTTCCGTAATGCATGATCCCGTGACTAACTCATTAGTCACATTGAGCTCATTATGACGATGCATTACCGAGTGGGCCCAGAGATACCTCTCCGTCATACGGAGTGACAAATCCCTGTCTTGATTCGTGCCAACCCAACAGACACTTTCGAAGATACCTGTAGTGCCCTTTATAGCCACCCAGTTATGTTGTGACATTTGGTACACCCAAAGTATTCCTACGGTATCCGGGATTTGCACAATCTCATGGTCTAAGGAAATGATACTTGACATTAGAAAAGCTTTTAGCAAACGAACTACACGATCTTGTGCTATGCTTAGGATCGGGTTTGTCCATCACATCATTCTCCTAATGATGTGATCCCATTATCAATCATCCAATGTCCATGGTCAGGAAACCATAACCATCTATTGATCAACGAGCTAGTCAACTAGAGGCTCACTAGGGACATGTTGTGGTCTATGTATTCACACATGTATTACGGTTTCCAGTTAATACAATTATAGCATGAACAATAGACAATTATCTTGAACAAGGAAATAAAATAATAACCATTTTATTATTGCCTCTAGGGAATATTTCCAACAGTCTCGCACTTGCACTAGAGTCAATAATCTAGTTCACATCACTATGTGATTGTAATGAATCCAACACCCATGGGGTTTGATCATATCTCACTTGTGAGAGAGGTTATTAGTCAACGGGTCTGAACCTTTCAGATGCGTGTGTGCTTTACAAATCTCTATGTCATCTTGTAGATGCAGCTACAACGCGCTATTTGGAGCTATTCCAAATAATTATTCTACTATATGAATCCGGTTTACTACTCATAGTCATCCAGATTAGTATCAAACTTTGCATCGACATAACCCTTTATGACGAACTCTTTTACCACCTCCATAATCGAGAAAATTCCTTGGTCCACTAGTTACTAAGGATAACTTTGACCGTTGTCCTGTGATCCATTCTTGGATTACTCTTGTACCCCTTGACTGACTCATGGCAAGGCACACTTCAGGTGCGGTACACAACATAGCATACTGTAGAGCCTACGTCTAAAGCATAGGGGACGACCTTCGTCCTTTCTCTCTCTTCTGCCGTGGTCAGGTCTTGAGTCTTACTCAATGCTCACACCTTATAACATAGCCAAGAACTCATTTGCCGATCTACTTCTTCAAAATCTTGTCACGGTGCGTATTCATTTTAAAGTACTATCAAGCGATTTTTGATCTATCCTTATAGATCTTGATGCTCAATGTTCAAGTAGCTTAATATAGGTTTTCCATTGAAAAACACATTTCAAACAACCCTATATGCTTTCCATAATTTCTACATCATTTTTGATCAACAATATGTCAACAACATATACTCATCAGAAATTCTATAGTGCTCCCACTCACTTCTTTGGAAATACAAGTTTCTCATAAACTTTGTATAAACCCAAAATCATTGATCATCTCATCAAAGCGTATATTCCAACTCCGAGATTCTTACTCTAGTCCTTACAAGGATTGTTGGAGCTTTGCATACTTGTTAGCATCTTTTAGGATTGACAAAACTTTCTAGTTGTATCACATACAACCTTACCTCAAGAAAATCATTAAGGAAACAATGTTTTGACATCCTATCTGCAAGATTTCATAAATAATGCAAGAACTGCTAATATAATTTCAACAGACTCTTAGCATCACTACGAGTGAGAAAGTCTCATCGTACTCAACTCCTTGAACTTGTCGAAAAACATCTTAGAGACAAGTCGTGTTTTCTTAATGGTGACACTTACCATCACTGTATGTCTTCCCTTTTAAAATCCATCTGTACCCAATAGCCTTATGACCATCAAGTAGCTCTTCCAAAGTCTACACTTTGTTTTATACATGGATCCTCTCTCGGATTTTATGGCCTCGAGCCATTTGTCGGAATCCGGGCCCACCATCGCTTCACCGTAGCTCGTAGGTTCATTGTTGTCTAGCAACATGACCTCCAAGACAGGATTACCGTACCACTCTGAAGCAGTACGCGTCTTTGTCATCCTACGAGGCTTGGTAGTGACTAGATCGGAAGTTTCATGATCACTATCATCAGCTTCCACTTCAATTGGTGGAGGTGCCACAGGAACAACTTCCTGTGCCCTGCTACACACTGGTTGAAGTGATGGTTCAATAACCTCATCAAGTCTCCACCATCCTCCCACTCAATTCTTTCGAGAGAAACTTTCCTCGAGAAAGGACACGATTCGAGAAACAATCCCTTTTGCTTCCGAAACTGAGACAGGCGGTATACCCAACTGTTTTGGGCGTCCTATGAAGATGCATTTATCCGCTTTGGGTTCGAGCTTATCAGCCTGAAACTTTTTCACATAAGCGTCGCAGCCCCAAACTTTTAGGAAACGACAACTTAGGTTTCTCTAAACCATAGTTCACACAGTGTCATCTCAACAGAATTACGTGGTGCCCTATTTAAAGTGAATGTGGTTGTCTCTAATGCTTTAACCCATAAACGATAGTGGCAACTCGATAAGAGACATCATGGCATGCACCATATCCAATAAGGTGCAGCTATGACGTTCGGACACACCATCACACTATGGTGTTCCAGGAGGCATTAATTGTGAAAATTTTTCCACAATGTCTTAATTGTGTACCAAACACGTAACTCAGATATTCATCTCTATGACCATATCATAGATATTTTATCCTCTTGTCACGACGATCTTCAACTTCACTCTGAAATTACTTGAACCTTTCAATAATTCAGACTCATGTTTCATCAAGTAAATATACTTAGCATCTACTCAAATCATCTATGAAGTAAGAACATAACGATATCCACTGCGTGCCTCAGCTCTCATTGGACTGCACACATCAAAATGTATTACTTCCAACAAGTTGCTTTCTTGTTCCATCTTACTGAAAATGAGGCTTTCAGTCATCTTGCCCATGTGGCATGATTTGCATGTCTCAATTGATTCAAAATCAAGTGAGTCCAAACGATCCATCTGTACGGAGTTTCTTCATGCGTACATACCAATAGACATGGTTCGCATGTCTCAAACTTTTCAAAAATGAGTGAGTCCAAAGATCCATCAACATGGAGCTTCTTCATGCGTTTTATACCAATATGACTTACATGGCAGTGCCACAAGTAGGTGATACTATTAATACTATCTTATATCTTTTGGCATGAACATGTGTATCACTATGATCGAGATTCAATAAACCATTCATTTTAGGTGCAAGACCATTGAATGTATTATTCAAATAAATAGAGTAACCATTATTCTCCTTTAATGAATAACCACATTGCGCTAGACATAATCGAATCATGTCTATGCTCAATGCAAACACTAAATAACAATTATTTAGGTTTAACACCGATCCTGATGGTAGAGGGAGCATGCGATGTTTGATCACATCAACCTTGGAAATACTTCGAACACGTATCGTCACCTCGCCTTTAGCTAGTCTATGTTTATTCCGTAGCCTTTTATTTTGAGTTACTAACACTTAGCAACCAAACCGGTATCTATTACCATGGTGCTACTAGGAGTACTAGTAAAGTACACATTAATAATATGTATATCTAATATACTTCTGTCGACCTTGCCTGCCTTCTTATCTACCAAGTATCTAGGGTAATTCTGCTCCAGTGACCGTTACCCTTATTACAGAAGCACTTAGTCTCGGGTTTGGGTTCAACCTTGGGTTTTTTCACTAGAGCAGCAACTGATTTGCCATTTCATGAAGTATCCCTTCTTGCCCTTGCCCTTTTTGAAACTAGTGGTTTCACTAACCATCAACAATTGATACTCCTTCTCGATTTCTACTTTCACGGTGTCAAACATCGCGAATATTTCAAGGATCATCATATCTATCCCTGATATGTTATAGTTCATCACGAAGCTCTAGTAGCTTGGTGGCAATGACATTGGAGAAACATCACTATCTCATCTGGAAGATTAACTCCCACTCGATTCAAGTGATTGTTGTACTCAGACAATCTGAGCACATGCTCAATGATTGAGCTTTTCTCCCTTGGTTTGCAAGTTAAGAAACTTGTCTGAGGTCTCATACCTCTTGACATGGGAACGAGCCTGAAATCCCAATTTCAGCTCTTGGAACATCTCATATGTTCTGCGATGTTTCAAAAATGTCTTTGGTGCCCCAATTCTAAACCGTTTAACATTACGCACTAAACTATCACGTAGTCATCAAAATGTGTATGTCAGATGTTCGCAACATCCACAAACGACGCTTGAGGTTCAGCAGATCGAGCGGTGCATTAAGGACATAAGCCTTCTATGCAGCAATGAGGACAATCCTCAGTATACGGACCCAGTCCGCATAATTGCTACTGTCAACTTTCAACTAAAATTTCTCTAGGAACATATCTTAAACAATAGAACTAAAGCGTAAGCTATGACATAATTTGCAAAGACCTTTTGACTATGTTCATGATAATTAAGTTCATCTGATTATTTAATGAACTCCCACTTAGATAGACATACCTCTAGTCATCTAAGTGATACATGATCCGAGTCAACTAGGCCGTGTCCGATCATCACGTGAGACGGACTAGTCATCATCGGTGAACATCTTCATGTGATCGCATCTGCTATACGACTCATGTTCGACCTTTCCGTCTCTGGTGTTCCGAGGCCATGTCTGTACATCCTAGGCTCGTCAAGTCAACCTAAGTGTTTTGCGTGTGTAAATCTGGCTTACACCCGTTGTATGTGAACGTTAGAATCTATCACACCCGATCATCACGTGGTGCTTCGAAACAACGAACTTTCGCAATGGTGCACAGTTAGGGGGGAACACTTTGTTGAAATTTTAATGAGGGATCTTCTTATTTATGCTACCGTAGTTCTAAGCAAATAAGATGTCGACATGAAAAACATCACATGCAAATCATAAAGTGACATGATATGGCCAATATCATTTTGCGCCTTTGATCTCCATCTTTGAGGCGCGGCATGATCACCTTCGTCACCAGCATGACACCATCATCTCCATCATCATGTCTTCATGAAGTTGTCTCGCCAACTATTACTTCTACTACTATGGCTAATGGTTTAGCAATAAAGTAAATTAATTACATGGTGTTATTCAATGACACACGGGTCATACAATAAATTAAGACAACTCCTATGGCTCCTGCCGGTTGTCATACTCATCGACATGCAAGTCGTGATTCCTATTACAAGAACATGATCAATCTCATACATCACATATATATAATTCGTCACATCCTTTTGGTCATATCACATCACATAGCATACCCTGCAAAAACAAGTTAGACGTCCTCTAATTGTTGTTGCATGTTTTACGTGGCTGCTATGGGTTTCTAGCAAGAACATTTCTTACCTACGCAAAAGCCACAACGGTGATATGCCAATTGCTATTTACCCTTCATAAGGACCCTTTTCATCGAATCTGATCCGATTAAAGTGTACTGGCACCCGCTAGCCACCTTTATGCGACAAGTGCATGTTAGTCGGTTGAACCTGTCTCACGTAAGCGTACGTGTACGGTCAGTCTGGGCCGGTTCATCCCACAATACCGCCAAAACAAGATAGGACTAGTAATGGTAAGAAAATTGAACAAACCAGCGCCCACAACTACTTGTGTTCTACTCGTGCATAGAATCTACGCAAAGACCTAGCTCATGATGCCACTGTTGGGGAACGTAGCAGAAATTCAAAATTTTCTACGCATCACCAAGATCAATCTATGGAGAGACTAGCAACGAGAGAGAGGGGAGTGCATCTTCATACCCTTGAAGATCGCGATGCGGAAGCGTTACAAGAACGCGGTTGATGGAGTCGTACTCGTGGCGATTCAAATCGCGGAAGATCCAATCTAGCGCCGAACGGACGGCGCCTACATGTTCAACACACGTACAGCCTAGGGACGTCTCCTCCTTCTTGATCCAGCAAGGGGAGAGGAGAAGTTGAGGGACAACTCCGATAGCACGACGTCATGGTGGTGGTGGAGCTCGTGGTTCTCCAGCAGGGCTTTGCCAAGCACTACGGAGGAGGAGGAGGTGTTGGAGGAGGGAGAGGGCTGCGCCAGGTAAGAGGTGTGGCTGGCCTCCCACCCCTCCACTATATATAGGGGCAAGGGGAGAGGGGGAGGCGCCCTAGGGTTTCCCCTAGGGGGCGGCGGCCAAGCAGATTGGATCTCCCTAGGGAACATCCTAGGGAGACTTGCCCCCCAAGCCAAGCAGGTGGAGGATTGCCTCCCAAGTCAGGTGGAGGCGCCCCACCTCCCCAAATAACATGGGAAAGGGTGTGGGGGGCGCACCACCCCTTAGTGGGCTGGTTTGCCCCTTCCCCTTTGGCCCATGAGGCCCTCCAACACTTGTCGTGGCTCCCGAAACACCTTTCGGTCATGCTGGCCATAGCCTGGTACCCCCGGAACACTTTCAGACTCAATTACCCTTCGTCCAATATATCAATCTTCACCGCCGGACCATTCCGGAACTCCTCGTGACGTCCGTGATCACATCCGGGACTCCTAACTACCTTCGGTAACCACATATTATTTCCCATAACAACTCTAGCATCACCGAACCTTAAGTGTGTAGACCCTACGGGTTCGGGAACCATGCAGACATGACCAAGACACCTCTCCGGCCAATAACCAATAGCGGGATCTAGATACCCATATTGGCTCGCACATGTTCCACGATGCTCTCATCGGATGAACCACGATGTCGGGGATTCAATCAATCCCGTATACAGGTCCCTTTGTCAATCGGTATGTTACTTGCCCGAGATTCGATCGTCGGTATCTCAATACCTCATTCAATCTTGTTACCGGCAAGTCACTTTACTCGTTCCGTAATGCATGATCCCGTGACTAACTCATTAGTCACATTGAGCTCATTATGATGATGCATTACCGAGTGGGCCCAGAGATACCTCTCCATCATACGGAGTGACAAATCCCAGCCTTGATTCGTGCCAACCCGACAGACACTTTCGGAGATACCTGTAGTGCACCTTTATAGCGACCCAGTTACGTTGTGACGTTTGGTACACCCAAAGTATTCCTACGGTATCCGGGAGTTGCACAATCTCATGGTCTAAGGAAATGATACTTGACATTAGAAAAGCTTTTAGCAAACGAACTACACGATCTTGTGCTATGCTTAGGATTGGGTCTTGTCCATCACATCATTCTCCTAATGATGTGATCCTGTTTTCAATGACATCCAATGTCCATGGTCACGAAACCATAACCATCTATTGATCAATGAGCTAGTCAACTAGAGGCTCACTAGGGACATGTTGTGGTCTATGTATTCACACATGTATTACGGTTTCCAATTAACACAATTATAGCATGAACAATAGACAATTATCATGAACAAGGAAATAAAATAATAACCATTTTATTATTGCCTCTAGGGCATATTTCGCATATTGGGCATGACAAAATACCTCAAGGATGTGTTGAGGAAATTCGGCATGCAAGATTGCAAAGGCGTCAAAATTCCTATGCCCACAAATGGCCATCTATGCACTGATGAAAATGGTAAATACTTCGATCAAAAGGTATACCACTCCATGATTGGATCTTTATTTTACCTATGTGCATCTAGGTCGGATATTATGCTTAGTATTTGCATGTGTGCCCGATTTCAAGCAACACCGAAGGAATCACCCCATAAGGTTGTGAAGCATATTCTTCGATATCTAGCTCACACACCAACACTTGGATTATGGTATCCCAAGGGCTCTTCCTTTGATCTCATTGGATATTCAGACTCTGACTATGCTGGCGATCGGGTGGAGCGCAAGTCAACGTCAGGCACATGTCATTTCCTTGGACGATCCTTGGTATGTTAGTCCTCGAAGAAGCAGAACTGCTTATCACTCTCCACTGCAGAAGCTGAGTACATTGCTGCTGGATCTTGCTGTGCTCAACTACTATGGATGAAGCAAACACTCAAGGACTATGGCATCAACATGAAGAATGTGCCACTCTACTGCGATAATGAGAGTGCTATCAAGATTGCTCACAACCCAGTTCAGCACTCGAAGACAAAGAACATCCAGATTCGTCATCATTTTCTTCGTGACCATGTGTTGAAGGGAGACATCTCCATCGACCATGCAAGTATTGAAGACTAGCTGACCGATATCTTCACAAAGCCCTTGGATGAGAAGAGATTTAGCAAGTTGCGGTGTGAGCTAAATATCCTAGAATCTTCGGATGTTCTTTGAAAAGGACACACATCCTAACACTTATGCTGACTTGATGACTTAGGTGTGCAACACATGAAGTAACGTTTTTCTTCAATCAATGAAGACTAACCCTCTAAGTGTGAAGAAATTAATGAAGAAATTAATTCTCAGAACCCTATGAGAGTTGTACGCGGTGTCTGAAATCAGCTTTCTTATACGGTGGGTTATGCCACCAACCAAAATTGAAAATCCTCAATTTGAGTTTTTCTTCATTTTTTGAAATTCTCAGTTTTTCAAATTCTTCAACTTTGCATTGTCTTCACTCTTTCCATCCTTGTTCTTCATTTGACTATATATATATATATATATATATATATAGAGAGAGAGAGAGAGAGAGAGAGAGTAACACTATTCTAATCCTGGGATTAGAATAACTATTTGGATCACGGCTCCCCCTATATAGGGCCGATGGGATCCTCCCGAACTCATCAAAACAAAAAAAAGTCAGATCCTAAAACTACCCACCCCGGTCTCCACCACCCCCGCACCATCCACCCCGATCTCCCCAACCCCCGCACCACCCACCCCGATCCGCCCCCAACCGACGACCGGAGACATCGTCGCCGCCGCCCACCGCCGCCGCTAGCCTCCCACGCACCAATCCCCG
>NC_057801.1:731646587-731678216 GCF_018294505.1 Triticum aestivum
CCCGTGGCCCTACAGCCGCCCTTTTCTCGCGGCCGCGTGCCTTCCCCCTCTCGTGGACCCGACGCCGGTCTCCTTCCACGCCCGTGCCCCCAGCCTTCTCCGGCAGGCGCGCGCCGTCCTCCTGTTGTTGCCTCGCCGCCGACTTCCACCGGGATCCCGTGCCTCCCACACCGCCGGTCAGGATCTAGCACCCCGCACCCGACGCCTTGCACCCCATCTCCGACGCCGTTCACCCACGTATAGCCTGGCGCCGCTGCTCGCGGCCGGGATCCGGCGCCCTGCATCCACATCCCGGCGAGCCCAAAGCATGTCGTCGGCCTCCTGCCTCCCCACATCCCAGTGAGCCCAAGCACGCCGCCGGCCTCCTGCCTCCCCATGTCGCTGCCTACCCCAACCTCCCTGCTACCCCGCTGGGTGGATGCTCGATGCGTCCCCTGAACCGTCCAACTGCGACCGTCCCGCAGTCCAACTGCTCGCTCGCTCGCGTAGTTCCTTCGCAAGAAGGAGAAAAGCAATGGCATTTTCCTCTAAACTTTTGTCTTCAGGCTATGGCTATTAATTCTCTCTGAAAGTTTTCCTCTCTGAACATTTTACTGCTCGGGCATTTGTCATCGACCTTCGACGAAGCTTGTCATCGACCTTCCCACGGTATTTCTCATTGCTGCCGCACACGACGCTCCGCGATTTCCTGACGCTTCTCCCTCGCGGTGGTTTGTGTTGTGTTCCCTGGCACCTTCCCCGTGCTTGCACTGAGCTACTGCTAGCTTTGCCTGTTGTTAATTTGGATGTACAGGGAAGAAGTGATAAAAGCTAGCAAGTGAAAGAAGACAAAAGCATGCGGTGAAAGAGATAAAGAAGAGTTTGTCTAGGCGGTGTGGATAATGATCGTGTGCTGTGTGAGAGGACTGGAGTTTCTACCGTGCACATCCTGCACGACCACACCGCCGACCGATGCCCCACTGCATAAAACGTGTCCCGGTCCACCAATAATTCTGGTGCCGACAAGCCCATGCACCCCATCTGCCTGCGCTGCTACACCCGATCTCTATCCTTCCGACCCCACTCTCATTTTGTTGTGTTCTTCAAGAGCATCCGCAAAACTATTTGTGAATGAACATATGATCTCAAAAAACGGATACAGAGAATGCTCTGTCGTGCTTGTACTAATGCGCGATTTATTTTCGCTTTCAAAATTTGTTTTTTCGAAGGTCAAGATGTTGTGTTGCAGAAGGTCAGGTGTGTATATAATTGTATATGTTATTTTTTAATGCATACCTTCATTGATTCACCTCAGAATGCTCTTTTTCAGATGTGTGCATTTGTACTTGTGTAAAAATGCATGTAGCATGCAAAGTTTATGTTTATTGTTGTGTGTAATTTTCTTGAATTATAATAGCATGTGAAGTTCATGTATCAGAAATTCATAAGTTCAGGTTTATCACATACTAAAGAAAGCCATCAATGAAAAAAAAGGATTGCCTAAGCCGTTTCCCCGATAGCAAAAAATGGCTAAAAATGTCGTGAGACAAAAAACAAAGCTGCATAAGATATAACATAGTAAGTTCATAGAAAGGTGGAAAAACATAATTTCATTTTGTTTGTTTAACTATTTCAAAAAAATGCCTTGAAGTTCAAATTTAAATAATAGGGAGGTTCAATGCTTATTACAAACCTGTAATTTTCCCTATTACTATAGAATAAACCAAGAAGTTCAAAAACTAAAAATGGAGCAGTTCGAAAAGTTTATAAAAAATGGTGTTTCTACATTTTACTAAAAAATTGGAGAAGTTCAAATTTAAATAACATAGAAGTTCAAAATGTTTATTCCAAAACCAAGAAGGTCAAATATAAAAAAAATCGAGCAGTTTAAAAGGTTTGTAAACTTGGATGTGCCCATATTTGGACCTTGCATTTTTACTAAAATAATGGAGCAACTCGATGTATGTAGAAAACTCAAATCCTTCTCGTTTCTAAAAAAATGTATTTCATTCAATTCATGAAAAAAGATGTCCAATGTTTACTTACAAAAATTAATTTTCTATTTTCTAGAAATCAAACTAAGTTCAAATTAAAATAAGAGAGAAGTCCGAAGTTTATAAAAACATAGGATTTACACGGTAAAAAAAATTGATGCTATCTTTTGGCATTTTGAAAACTACCCATAAATGGCGACGAATTAGAAAAAATTTGATGAAAAAATTTACTTCTCAAACATAATCTTTCCAACGTTATATCATGCGTATTATTCCCATAATATAATTTGAATGTTTTGTGTATATCATTCAAAACAAGTCTTAGCATGTTCAAAATATGCTCTTAACTAGTGCTATCATTTTCTCAAATTCGACGAGTTCTTTAGGAGTTAGGTACAATTTTTTTACAGAGTAGTTCAAATTGAAAACGGCCAGAAGTTCACGTGCTGCATTGTGTGTGTTTTCATATGAGAAAATAGAATAAAAAGATAAAGTATAAAAATTTTGCTGCTAGAAGTTCAGGTGCTCAGCACAGGGAAGTTCAAAAACTTCTTGTGAGAGAGGTAATCGGCACTATATAACATTTGTGCAACTCCGATGAACGAGTGAGAAATTACGAAAAAAAATACGTGGTAGAAGTTTGAAGTGAAAACAGCGGGAAGTTCGATCATTATAGAAAATTCAAATTTTCCTCGTTATTAAAGAATGGAAACAAGAAGTTCAAAAATAAAAAACAAGAAGTTCAACTTTTAAAAATAAAGTGCTTCAAAATTTCATCAAAAAGGATTAAGAAATAAACCAGGAAGTCCATATTAAAAAGATGGAGAAGTTCGATGATTATAGAAAACTCAAATTTTACTCGCTATTAAAGAATGGAAACAAGAAGTTCAAAAATACAATAACAAGAAGTTCAACTATTAACAATAGAGCGATTCAAAATTCATAAAAAAGATTAAGAAAAATCAGATTGAAAATTCATAAAAAAACTCAAATATTTTCACGTAACCGAGAGAGGTTCAGGTTGATAACTGCCAGAAGTTCATGTACTACACGGTGTGCATTTTGTATTAAAAAGAATAAAAAAAGCAAAGGCTGAAAGTTTTGTTGTTATAAGTTGAAGTCCTTCATCGAAGAAAGTTAAAAAAATATTGTGAGAGAGGTTTGTACAAAAGGGATATAATTTGTGTAACACTGGCGAATGGATGAGAAAATTACAAACAAAAATATGTCACAGAAGTTCAACTGAAAACAACAGGAAGTTCAACTAATACAGTGGATGAATTTCACATGAAAAACTATTAAAATCGTCATGGGTATGAAAAAACGATCAACACGGGAAAGTTGCATGTTCACAGCAGCTTTCTACTGGTATAACACTTGCTCAATTCCGGTGAGTGTTCCCGTGAGTGGATGGAGAGCTACGGGCAAAAAAAGCACGTGAAAAATAGAGTGAAGTTCAGGTACATGCACCAAAAAGTTCAGGTTCTTCACGCGGTGCATTTTCGAAGAATCTGTTTCGCGATGAACGCAAAACGAATGATCTTGCTGTTTTCGACATTACTTTTAAACGGCTAGGAATCAGACAAAATCATCAACATGATAAAGTTTCGCATTTTCCGTAGCTTTTCAGCGGTATATTATTTGTCCAATTCTGATAAAGTTTGTAGAAATTAAGGCAAAAATACATTTTTAGCCATTTTTAAAATCGACTTAAAACAATAAGGAATTGAGAGAAACAATATATATAAAAAAGTTTGGAATTTCCTCATGCTTTCCAATGCCGTATCATTTGTTGCATGCAGACGTACAGTTAAAAAATTAGCTTGAAAATACAAACTCGGTAGGACTTGGACCATTTTCTAAATTACTCTTAAAATCATTCAAACTTAGAAAAAAATTCAAGATAAAAGAGTAGCGCATTTTCATAAGCTTTCCACTGCCACATGATATGCCTCCATTGGATTAGCCGTTTAGAAGTGACATCAAAAAAAAACTCAGCTGTTCGATTTACGAAATTTTACGTTTTTTTCAAGTTACTCTTTAACCATAGGGAATTAGAACAAACTTTCAACACGTGGAAGGAGCGGTTTTGCAGCAGCTTTCCAACGCCATATTGTATGCCTCATTCTGATAAACGGTTTAGAAATGCGATCGAAATTACGATTCAAGTTTTTTGTGTGAAGAAAAAACAGTTTTCAAAACTGTTCTCAAACCGCTTACATTTTGCGAAAAATTTAACTTGGGCCATGATACTTGTGCCCATAGCTTTCCAACGGTATATAGCAGGCTCTATTTGGGCAATGTTGCGGGAAGTTCAACCTAGCACAGGGGGAAGTTCAGGTCGAACAACTCAGGCAATAAAATCGCAAAAAACGCGAGTTCTTCACGACCCGAGTGCAAAATCCGCCTATGAGCGAGATTCCTATCTAAAACGAGTATTTAGTTGCTAAACGGTTTAAAAATGCGATCAAAAATTCGATCCACGTTTTTTGTATGAAGAAAAACGGTTTTCAAAATTCTGATAAAGGTCGGGTTCGTACAGAGGGAAGTTCAGGCGCGTGTACAAACAAAAATACGTCACAGAAGTTCAACGTGAAAATAGCATGAAGTTCAACTACTATGCTGAATGAATTTCAGATGAAAAACTTTCAAAATCATCGCGAGTATGAAAAAATAATCAACATGGGAAACTTGCGTGTTTACAGCAGCTTTCCATCGGTATATCACCCGCTCAATTCCCGTGAGTGGGATGGAGAGCTACGAGTAGTGGATGAAGATCTACGAGCAAAAAAATCACGTGAAAAACAAAGTGAAGTTCAGGTACACGCACCGAGAAGTTCAGGTTCTTCACGCGGTGCATTTTGGAAGAATCTGTTTTGCGGTAGAGGCAGAACGAATGATCCCACCGTTTTTGGAATTACTTAAAAACGGCTAGGAATCGTAGAAAACCATCAACATGACAAAGTTTCGCATTTTCTGTAGCTTTTCAACGGTATACTATTTGCCCAATTCCGATAAAGTTCGTAGAAATTACGGCGACAATACATTTTTCTCCATTTTCGAAACTGACTTAAAACTGTAAAGAATTTGGAGAAACAATACATACCAAAACGTTTCTCATTTGTTTAAGCTTTCCAACGCCATATCATTTGCTGCATTCGGACGCACGGTTAAAAAATTAGCTCGAAAATACGAATTCGGTAGGACTTGGACCATTTTCTAAATTACTCTTAAACCATTCAAAATTAGAAAAACACTTTCTAGATGAAAAAATAGCGCATTTTCATAAGCTTTCCAATGCCATAGCATATGCCTCCATTGGATTAGCCGTTTAGAAATGACATGGAAAAAACGAACTCAGCTGTTCGGTTTATGAAATTTTATGTTTTTTCAAATTACTCTTTAACCATAGGGAATTAGAAAAAACTTTCAACATGTGGAAGGAGCGGTTTTGCAGCAGCTTTCCAACGCCATATTATATGCCTCATTCCGATAAACGGTTTAGAAATGCGATCGAAAATACGATTCACGTTTTTTGTGCGAAGGAAAAACGGTTTTTAAAACTGCTCTTAAACCGCTTATATTTTGCCAAAATTTAAGTTGGGTCATGATATTGGTATCCATAGCTTTCGAACGATATATAGCAAGCCCTATTTGGGCAATGTTGTGGCAAGTTCAACCCAGTTCACAAAGAAGGTCAGGCGCGTTACTCAGGTAGTTCAGGTTGTGATCAGAATATTATTCCGATCCCGTGATCAGAATAGTGTTTATGTGTGTGTGTATATATATATATATATATATATATGAGTTTATGTCTTCCACATCATTCACTTATTGCTAATTCTTCAAGTTGACTTTTGTGCTAAGTGAATGTGATCAGACCCTTCCCCCTCTATGCTAAACTCAACCCAGTCTGTTCACAAATTCTTCATGTGCATTCTATTTGAAACTCGTTCAAATTCTTCACCGTGTCCTTGTCAGCTGAAGAAATTGTGAACGACACTTAAAAACATTCTTATCTGAATTTTTCCGCTTTTGCCGCTCAAACCGTTACGCATTCCACGTTATACTTATCTATTCACCCACAATCTCACACGATCTCCACCTCTCAGTATGTGGTTGACACATATCACGCGAATGAAAAGGGTCAGGGGCACGTTCGTCCAAATTCTTCGGGCGAATAGTTTTTCACCTCAGCTATAAATACCCTCTTCCCTTCCTCATTTCACTTTTACTCCGCTCGACCTCACTCCCTCGCTTGAGCTTCTCAAGCCCTAGAGCCGCCGCTACCTCCGTCGCCACCGGTGAGGAAGAGCTTCACTGCCTCGACCTCGTCGTCGTCGTACTCGCGCCGGCCGTGGAAATCTTCCCTCTGCTGCTGCCGTAGATGTCTTCCTCCACCAAGTTAGGGTGTGGAAGATCCGAGCCGACGAACTTCCAAATCTACTCTTCCAGTTCGTCGTGTTCTTCATCAAGGGTAATTAAAAGTTACTTTTACAGCATTTATTCTACTGATGATTTTCATCAAATCCTCAAAAGGTGTTTATTCTTCAACCTCCACGCTCTAAACACCTAGCACAAATCTTCAGTTCTTGATCTATTTCTCTAAGTGACGTTTTTCTTCATGATTCCTCATTTGTGTGAATCTCACGATCCGCACAACTCTAGAACCTAAGACAAAGAATCCTAAGTGAAATTCTTCAAGACACATCGGGTCAATTTCCTCAAACTTGTTCAATTTTACAAAACCTTCTAAGAACGCATATGACCTCTCCAAATTCTTCGCACCTATACTTTGTTCATAGGTACACATGTCTGCTGCTGAATCACTAGGTTCTCATCAACTTAACTCATTTGCAGCATATCTCGAAGAAAAGCTGCATACTTCTTCAAAGAACTCGATTGTGAAAATTCCTTAGCTGAAGAAAATGGCACATGGTAAAAGGCCTCAGAAAGGAGGAAAGAAGCTTGAAGTTAATACTGCTTTTGAGATCCCTGCGGATATCTATGCAGGGTACCGCACGCCTGATGAGGCAACTCATGGCAAGGATACGAAGAATGAGCGCAAAGTGCGCATTCAGAGGATTGAAAGAAGATGGGCAAGAGAGTGGAGGGAGTACAGATATGTCACTCCCACATACATGAAGAAATTCGCTCTTAACCCTCCATGCTCAAGACCTCCTCTGGCACCTGGCCAAAGAGCTGACAACAAGCCTTAAACATGGTGAGGATTATGCTGATGAATGGGCCAGGCGGCAAGCTAAGTTGGCCAAGCAGGCCAAAGAAGCAGTGAAGAAATTTAATGAGGATTCTACTGCTGTCGCTGCCGCTGCTGAGGCTTCTTCAAGCAAGAAGGCTATGCCAAAGAAGCCAGCCAAGAAACCACCTTCCTCGGCAATGCCCTCACGGCCAACTTCTTCTTCAATGCCCTCACGGCCAATCTCCTCAGTGCCACCAAGGCAAATTCCTCAAGCTGCCCCAGTTCCTCAAGCTGCACAAATTCCTCGGGCTTCAAAACCCTCAGCTCCTCCGGCAAAGTCCTCAGCACATGTGCATCTCGCCACGTGCCAAAGTACCACTGGCATATCAATTGCCTCGGGAGCTTCCGCAAGTTCTTCAGCTCATCCTTCATCAACTGGTCCCACTCTGCTGAAGACCAAGGCCACTGCTGGACGAGGCACTAGACCTAGTCCTCACAACAAGCAGGTGATCTTTCAAACTCCGTCTGATGATGAAGATAATGATGATGAATTAGCTGATATCATCAAGGACAGACAGCAACGGGCTGCTAGAGCCAAAGGGAGTGTTGTGCCCCTTCTACTGGATCCGGAGAAGATCCTCGATTTCATCGATCTCTGGCACAAAGATCCCGATGCTCCAATGCCAGAGTTGGGCCTCACTCCTGGACAAAGTCACATGGTGACGACATTCATTGCTAAAGAATAGTGGAAGTATGACCAAGCTAGAGTGGCTAAGAAAGCGCAGTACAATAAGCAGTGCTATCTAAAGGACAATGTCCTCAGTCTTTCGCCTGAGCAGCTCATTGCACTACAAGCTGACATCAAAAGGCTCAGCGATGAATTTGATGCCTACAAGGCTGAATGACAGGGTGCCAAGGTCAGATTCGTCAAGCTGACGAAGAAATTCACTTCAAGTGTTGCTGCTCCTATGCACACTGAAGTCACTCAGGCTGAAGCATCTTCTCAAGCCACTGAAGGAATTGCCAACACCGCTGATGAAAATCAGGCTGCTGATGAAACTGCAAGCATGAGGGCTGCTGAAGAAATTCTAGCTTCTGAAGAAACTGCCAGTGCAACCACTAGTGTCGCGCCTAAAGAATCTTCCAGGCCAGCTGAAGACTCTGTTGATGCGCCTGAAGAAATTGATCCAACTCCCACTGCTTCGCCTGCACCAACACGAAGCCCAGTTCTTCCTTCTGCTCTGGAAGTGAAGAAAACTAAAGCTGCAAAGCATGCTGATCTGAAGAAGAGGAAAGCATCGGCTGCCAGAGAATCTTTGGCCCCCAAGAAGGCGAAGATTTTGACAAGTTCAATGGACAATCCCATTGATGTTGTTCCTCTTGCAAGCATGCCATCAAAGGAACTTGTTCCTTATGGTGAAGAATATCAGATTCCAGATGAATCTGCTGAAGAAGATTCCTCTGCTGCTTCCACAGAGCAGATGGATGAAGAAATTGAAGTTGAGACTTTCACTTCAACTCCTCAGGTATCATCGCCAATGCCTCTGTTTACTGCTGAAGAGGCCGGCATTGAAGAAATGGAAGTGGATGAGGATGTGGACATTGGCTGCACCACTCCAGTGATGAACGATGATTTTTGGGATAGTCAACACCCCCAACTCTCCTCTGTTCACACCACTACAGAAAATTCCTCAGTCCCCAGCACCAACAGAAGTTCATATGGGCTCTGAAGAAATTCATGCCACCCGTTCATTCATGAAGAGATTCCAGCCACTAATGCTGATGAAAATGTTGCTGAAGAAATGGAGGCCCAGGCTGCTACTCAAGCAGAAGATATTCCTCAGCCTGCGGCTCTAGAATTGACATTCCAGAAGTTATTCTTCAGATCACTGACACTCCTCAGCCACATCCGAAGAATCCATCCTCCAAAACTTCGAAGTTCAAGGCTGATGCCTTCTTCAATGAGCATGTATTCTTCACAGACTACAATCCCTATGATTCTGCTCGGCTGAGGAGGAAGCGCTTCTGGACAGCTAGTCAAGCAAACTTCTATTCTTCAGTGTTGTTCAACAAGGACAAAGTCTTCGACCATGAGCATATTCCTCACTTGGATATGGAATCACTGCCTTGCTTCACGCCAGTCCTCGCTGCCATTCATTATGCTAGCCTGCCCAATTTCTGTACTGACATATGTGATTAGAATGAAGAACTCGTTCTTCAATTCTATGTGACGCTGCACATCACAGGCAATGCTGAAGATGTGAACTCATGGGTGTTGGACTGGATGACAGAGAACACACACTATAAGGCACCGGCCACTAAATTGCTTCGTGCCATGCCTATCAGTCCTCCCCCAGAAGGTGCACTTCTCATCTACTCTGAAACTGAGCGTCAGATCATTTCATGCAAGTGCTGATGAAGCCATTGAAGCCTGGACAAGCTTCAAGGACCAAATTCCTTGTGAAGGAATTGCAATATGTGCCAAGGACAGTCTATCGCATTCTGACGAAGACATTGATTCAAATCAAAGGCCACGACTTTAATGATGAAGAAGTCGTTGGCATCATGAAGAATCTGCTTTTCAACATCATGCACGGTATTCTCGTGAACTATCATGATTTCTTCATGAGGACTTTGGCAAACGTTGCGATGTCCCCATTTGAGTTGAAGCCTTACGCTCCCTGGATTATGAGATTCCTCAGATCAAGGTCTTCACTCAACTACAAAGCTGATACACTCAACCATGGCAGCTTCTTGCCCCCAATTGAAGCCCTCAAGCGGACATTTTCCTCAGATGATGAAAAGGGCAAGGCCACTGCTGTTATTGATGAGGGCATTCGACCATTGGATGGACAGTTTCCACCAATGATGACTCTGCTACTCATGATTCTGCCGCTAGTTCCTCAAAGCAAAGTCCCCAGGCAACAGTTCCAAGGGTGATGACGGATCGTGAGCTTCTCCTCAGTCTTCATCAAAAGGTGGATCGCAAACACAAATGGGTAAAACATCAGTTTGGTTCAATTCTTCACAACATGACTGCCACATATAATTCAGTGAAGAAGAACCATTACTACCTTAATGAAGTGTTTGATCGCACCTGGGCTATTCTATCTCATCTCTATGGTGATGAGATCTCAAGCAGATGGGCTTCGAGCAGGACTTCGGCTGGGCTAAGCCTCCACCGAAGAAATTCAAGAAAGTTGCAGTTCCTTCTCAAGTGCCCAGTTCATATTCCTCAACCCGTGATACTGACGACAATGAAGATCTGGACGACACTACGGCAGGCCCTTCTCCAACAAACGACCCCAACAACTCTGACGCTCCTCCATCGACTTCGTGAAGAAATTCTTCAGGGACGTTAGTCCTCATTTTTCGTCCCTTTTGGTCATTTGATGACAAAGGGGGAGAAATTTGAGTTAGTCTTCAAGCGGGGTCTCTATATATATGGGCATTTTTTTGTTAAGTTGCAACTCTCGCTCTTCTGAAGCTTTTAATGATTGAGTTGTAAACTTAAGTCCGATGGTGACCTGATACTTTTGCACTCTCTTTCTGCATGCTATTTCCTCATTAATGTTATGCACGCATGCTGAATTACATCAGTCACCATATTTCATCATGCATTTCAAATTCTTCATTCTATATGTTAAATGCATGTATGAATTACAAGATATAGGGGGAGATTGCCATGATTCTACTCTTCAAATGTGCATTGCTTCAAAAGCAAATACCTCACTATGCACATCTTCAGGGGGAGTTCTTCTCTATCTTGCAATCAAATTCCTCAATTTTGAGTACTTTCAATTCATATGTTTATCCCCGTTGAAAACTTAACCTATATTGTCAGCAATCGCCAAAAAGGGGGAGATTGTAAGTGCATCTAGTGCCCCTTAGTGATTTTGGTGTATTGAAGACTTATAGGTTAAGGGACTAATATGTTTGTGAGTGTACATAGGCTCTATAAATCAATGAGGAGTTTGATATTTATAGTGAAAGTCGACCCCTAAAAATGAATGTCTTCGGCTGAAGACTTTGGTTCTCCTGAAGACTTTGAAAGTGAAAAAATTGGTGTGATCTGAAGACTTTGATATTCATGTGAGGAATCTGAAGCGTGAAGACTTTTGTTTTCGCAGTTTCATTTTCTCTTTCTTGAGTCATAGGAAACACCGTACTGTTAAAGGGGGTCGAGGTAATACTAAGGAAACTAATTTCCAAGTGATGCTCATCTCAAAATCCTACACCTACCCAATCCTTCCAGTGAAGCCATTGGAAATCTCATATTAGTTCAGTCAATTTCTTCAGTGACAGAGATAAATATCTTCTGATCTCTGAGGAATTTGTTCTGACTGAGGAGTTAGGAATTCGCCAGTGTGGATTGCCTACACAGTGAGGAACATGACAGCCTTGATGAATTCGAACCTCAAATGTTCAACCATTGCTGAGCCGCGTGCTAGCTATTCCAAAATATCCTACCACCTAACGGTAATATTAGCCAAGGGCATTTATGTCTTATCATGTCGGGCTGCTCCCTAGGCTATAAATAGCCGTCCCCTACAACCACTAGCTGGTTGGCTGCTCCGAGAGAAACCGAAACTTGTCATTTGAGAGCATCCCATCCTCCGAGGACTTTGAGAGAAAATCATCAAGTGAGGAAAACCCAAATCCCAAACCCAAACCTACAAACCCCAAAGTGATTGAGCATCACTGAAGAGATTGTTCCTGTGTGGAACCGACACTTGTTACCTTTGAGGACTATGTATCCTCCAGATGGTTAGGCGTCATGGTCTGAGCATCCAAGAGGAATTGTGGATTGCCGAGTGACCAAGTCTGTGAAGGTTTGGAAGTCACCTGTGTAGACTTACCACTACTGTTGGGCAAGGTCTGTGTGACCTTAGCTCAAGCAGAATACGGTGAGGACTGTGTGTCTGGGACTGTCTGTCCTCGAGTTTAAATACTCAGCCGCTCCAACTAGACGTACAAGTGTCACAGCAGTTGGAACTTGTCTACCAAATCATTGTCTTCACCAAGCCAACTGGTTTTATTTCCCCAACCCTTTCATTTCCTTAGTTATGTGTTGATGTACCTGATCATTACTGTTTGAAGACTTTGACTGAAGACTTTCTCTAATTCCTCAATCCTATTTCTTCAGTGTGTTTGTCTTCATCCTGCTTATCCTGTGTTTACGCTTTCTGTACTCTGTGTTTGTCTTTCATTTCATCATGATGACTATGTTGTTACTCTGTTTTGCCTATACCTGAGTACTTATTCCGCTGCAAGTAGTTCTTCTCTTAGGAATTGCCTCACCCTGAAATTCCTCAATGAAGAATTCATAAAAATTACCTATTCACCCCCCTCTAGTCGACGTAACGCACTTTCAGTGTCGGTGTTTTCCAAGATGATGTAGTCCTCCGAGCGGATCTCCTTTGCTGGTTCTCGGTTGTGATTCTCCACTGGTAGTCCTAGCTTCCTCTTCGGGTCTTCATGCTTCTCTAGTAGTACGGCAATCTCTTCCACATATCCATCACGTGTAAACTTGAGTTCCTCTTCCAGCTCGTTATTCTTCTTCATCAGCTTCTTGATCTTCTTCATATGGATAATTTGTTGATTCTCTTGTTGACGAATATGATCTCCCATCTCTTGAATGTAGGCTGCAATTGATCCATCCCTCCTGGTATGAATCATCTCCCATTCTTCATCTGGGCGGCCACATATTTGATAAATGGTGTTCTCCAGCTCCTTGTGATACACCTCACATATGCGTCCAAAAGTGATATGGACTGCCACGCTCTTTCGTAAACTCCGGCTTGGTGCATCCAGGTAGAAATCAAAAGGTTCCATTGTTGATGCAAAAGTCCTCCCAGGTACCCAAACTATGATCTTCCAACGCTCCTCTTCCGGTAGTCCGATGATCAGGTACTTCGTGACTTCCTTCAAGTGTCGTCTGAAAGGGGTATCGTCATCCGGCTGAGTGAACTTGTTCCTGGGATCCGCCATCTATAGAGTAGAAATAGAGGAGAATTAGAAATGAGCAAAGAAAAGAAATCATGTGGCTTATTCTAGGGGTCACGTCCTACAGTCAGCGTGTGATCTGATACCATCTTGTAGCGACCACGATCCGAATGGACCAAAGTCTCTGTGCATCAGTGTCATCCCTAGATCAGTAATGCTGACATGCACACTACTCGAGGAATTTATAACAGAGTTCAATCACACACTTATTACATCGAGTCCTCATAAAGAGTATGGTTACACAAGAAATATCATGGCTGAAGGCCATCTAAACTAATTAACTGCGGAAGCTTCGAAGGTAAATGAGTCCATCAACTCCAACGGCATAGCTGAGTGCAAAACAACGACCTATCACACCTTATTCGTCGTCTGAGTAGTCTGCAACATAAGATGTTGCAGCCATGTAGGTCAGCACAAAGAATATGCTGGCAGAGTTACACTATAAAGCAATGAAATACAAGAACTATATCTACATGCAATATTTGGCTGGTAGGAGGCTCTAAGTTTATGATTTTGCATAAAGATAGTTTTTCCCTACAACAAAGGAATAAATTTATTTAACTACTCCCAAGTTGCTCAATATTTGAGAAGGTAACCCCAATTCAAATCCCAATTAAAAACATCATCATTAAACCCAATCAATTAGTTAAAGAGTGATGAGATCAAATTAATAATTCAAGTACCAGATACTCAAGATGTCCATAATCGGGGACACGGCTAACCATGATTAGTTTGTACACTACAGAGGTTTGAGCACTTTTCCCCACAAGACTCGACTGCATCCATGATCGGATGATCGAGACATAGTCTTTCTGAAGCACTTACTCTCTACTCCAGGCGGACCGGTACACCTACTTTCCCCTACATCTGCTAGTCCACCTCTTCAAGAGCTCACGCAACTTACTCAACTATGCCAGAGCCAATAATGGCTTGTGGCTGCACACGGAAGTTTCTAGGCATGAAATATCATATGATCCCTTTGAGCCTGGGTGGCGAACTGAAGGAAAAATCACATGGGTACTCCGGGATTTCCTTAAATAGACAACACTGGGTTCCCCAGGTGCCTCAACCAATCCACCCAGATGTGTAGTAAAGTTGCTACCTTAATGTTATCCAAGATTAATAACTCTCAAAACTTCCATGTGAATCATGATCTGATCCCCGTGTATGAGCATGTCTAAGCAATAACAAAACATAACGTGTATTCCCAGGGTGATCGAAAGGTATTAGGTTCCTACCTCAAGCACTACAACCAAACCACATGTTCCCAATCGTACTCATGCAAGTATTTGAGGGGTAATACTAATGCACAATAAAAACTGGGTATAGAAGAGTATGATCAAAGTGTAACTTGCCTTGCTAACAATCTGCAAACTCTAGAGATTCGTAGTAAAAAGCTTCGCACTCTGGGTAATCTAGCGTAGACAAACAGTAGCATACATAAGCAATCACTCAAACGAAACAACGAGAAAACCGAGAAAAGGTCCAAATCAAACACGAAACAAGAAAATGGCTAAGACTAACAAAAAGTAAAACCTAATAGCATTATTATCATGTGGATTGGATCTTAACAGTAGGTACAAGTGATTAGCTATGATTTGCAAAAAGAAATAACTCAAACGGAGAAACGAAACTCAAAATACGAACGAAACAAGATTTTTTACTAATTTGAACTAAAATCAATTTTTTTAGTGTCAAAATCATGTTCAAGTTTGTTAACTGGAAAGAAAAGAATGATACGAAGACTTAGGGGCTGGTTTCATCTAATTTGGATAAATGAGTAAAAAGTTATGCTAGTTTTAAGATGAGGGGCTAAATCGTGAGAAAAATATTCGCGAATAAGTCCCTGGCCGAAAATAAACTACGGTGCGAACGTTCGCTAATAGAACTAATCCGAAGTGTTTACCCAGGCTCAGGCCCTCTTAATGGAGGTAAAACCCTGCTCCTGCTTGATTATATTCGAGGGTATAGGGTTACAAGAGTTGATCTACCACGAGATCAATTCGGCTAACCCTGGATAGCTAGCCTAGCAATGTTATTATCCTGCCTCCGATCTACCCTCTAGTTTATATAGACACCGAAAGGGCTTAGGGTTGTACAAAGTCAGTTTTATAGAAAGGAATAAGATATCCGGACACCTATACTTGCCATCCATGCATACGGGAGTCCCCACCAGACACAAGAGATAATCTTCTGTCTTGTATCTTGACTGTCCACAAGTCCGGCCCACATCCATAGACCGGACGCCCGAGGACCCCCTAATCTAGGAATCCCACAGTCTCTGCAAGGCGGCGAGCCCTCTTTTTTTTCCGTGTCCTTGGTCGTCGCTGCCTTTCTACGAGTAGTACTCGACCTAGAGCTTTGCACACCGGCCATGGCAAGGACGGACGAACAAGAAAGACTGAATTATGAGGAAGGTAGAGTAATTTTCAGCTAGGTAGTTCCCCTTTTTATAACCTAGTACTAGCACTAGCACTAAAACCTGCATAGTGGGAACACGTTCAGGTTTGATGCGTACTACTACCTGTGTCCATTGTAATCTGTGCCAAAGTTTGACCATAAATTTAACTAACAAAATATTGATGCATGTCATAAAAAATTATGTTCAAATACGAATCCAACGATATAATTTTGTTAACATGCACTAACATTTCATCAGTTAAATCGTTGGTAAAAAATTAGCATAAGTTACAAAGAGGACTAATAAACCAGGACGGAGGTAGTAGGTGTGAGCAGGTTTGCACTTAATTATAGCATGGTAGTACTACTTTGGAATTTGTTGAGAACAAGCTAAAGATTAATTGATTGTTTTGGTTTCGAGGCCCGAAACGGCTCCCGATGAGTTTCGTGGAACATAAGTTTCAAGTACTACTGCTCAAATGCGGTCGCACAAGTCAGTGATGTAACTGGTCGTACATGTCAGACCAAGCCGATGTGTGTCCCTTCGGTGAGACGCGGGTCCGACCGACTGTCTGTTGGTGCAACTGACCGTAAGTATTACGCGATGGAGACTTCTGGTTGTGGCTTTGGGTGATTGTCACGACCAAGCATTCAAAAACTAGTGATAAATCAAAACCATATTTTTCCAAACGACCAAGTATTTTTACAGGAATATAATACATATAGATGGAGTGATTGTAGGTTGCAAACCGACATGGCGTTGCAAGTTCACTGCAGCAGCAACCAAGTAGGTCACTGCATTGCTGGTGGGGAAGGAGGGCAGCTCACCTCGCATATGATGCATGCCCAGCGGCGCCACCGCAGCTGGTCCTGGGATTTGGCTTCTCCTACCGCCCATTTGAACACTTGCACTGGCTGCTCATGCCATTCCACAGGCATGCGCGTTCTTTCCTTCACAGTCGACTTCGTGAATATGATCTATGTCATTAGCCGCAGCTCAAAATCAACACGCTGGTGCTAGAAGCTGACATCCCTTAGCATCTCTTCCCTGAGATCGACTGGCGCATCCGCCTTGTGCTTCGCCAGGGGTAGCTCCTTCGAACTTGTCTTGAATCGATGCAAAGCTTCATCGATCCAATTTGCCCTTGTTGCCCACCACCTGAAACGCAGCCTTGGCATGTCCTACGGCGCCACCGATCTGTGATTCCAGAGCAATGGATACCCTCTGAAACTCATGTGGGTTTCTCTCAAAGGCGGCAGTGCTGGGGGCCACAATGAGAGGGCAGCCCGTGGGGTTCGGGGATCTAAGGGATTATCCATGGCGGGATCTGGTGGGCGAGGCGTGGAGGCGAGCGTAGGCACTGGGAGAGCCCTACGAGGCTAAGATAAAGATAGTACAACTCCACTCCATCCATATCTAAATACTCCCTCCGTTTCTTTTTGGTCGGCATATAAGATTTAGTCAACATCAAACTTTGTAAAGTTTGACTAATTTTATAGAAAAAATTATTAGCATCTCCAATACTAAAATTATATGTTATTTCATCATCCATCTAATATTATTGATTTCATAGTGTGGATGTTGATGTCTTTTCCTACAAAGCTCGTCAAATTATACAAAGTTTGACCTTGACCGAATCTTATATGCAAACTAAAAAGAAACAGAGGGAGCAGTACAAAGGCCATCAACAGTAACCCAGGAAAAAATTGATCATCCTGCCTGCGTCCTGGTTTATTGGCCCCCTTTTTATTTTCTGCCAATTTTTGACCAAAAAATTAACTAACAAAATTCAAGCACTACAGCCAAAGTTTATATTTTTGCACTACACAAACCAAACAAGCAATATAATCATCCTAAAGGTTAATCTTGGCACATTATTTTTATAGTACAAAGGATTTGTACAAGGGGATAATTATTTTTGTTGAAAAGTTTCTATAATCAAGGTTCACAAAGTTTCCATGGGCATGAACAAAGTTCAAGGCTAGCTCCCACTTTATTAATGCTCATCTTTCTCACTTTCGCTTTTCATTTTGAAAAGTTTTAGGTTCCCCTCTATATTTTTTTGTTTTTATAAGGTTTTTAAAAGCACACAACACAAAAAATTACTCTCTAAAACTTTTGGGTTGTCTCCCTGGCAGCGCTTTCTTTAAAGCCATTAAGCTAGGCATATAGTGCTCAAGTAATGGATCCACCCGGATGCCAAGTTATATCAAACCCAATTTTAATTAACAATGATTCGTGATTTAGCAGTGAGCACAAAGTAACATATATCATGCACAAACAAAGTCTAACTCTCTTCCTATGCCTCAACACGTCATAAAAGAACAATTCAAGCACATGAAGTAAAGGCCAATGCATAGTATAAACAATTTCTTGGAATGTTATCGTATTGGAAACATAGAGAGGCGGAGATGTAGTTCCTCTCTCATAATAATTGCAAGTAGGATCAGCAAGCACATGCATATTATATTTATCAAAATCATCATGTGCAAGTAGAACGCAACCCATCAATACAGTCCTTAATAAGCGCAAACTTCTCCGATATAGTGTAGTTGGGAGAATTCAAAAAGATAATAGGACTATCATGCGTGGGTGCAATAGCAACAATTTCATTCTTAACATAAGGAACTATAGCAAGTTCATCTCCATAAGCATAATTCATAATGGCACCATGGGCACAAGCATAGCAAGCATCAAGTTCATCAAAAAGGGCTATTTCAAACGAATCCAAGGGATCATAGCAATCATCTTTCGGTAAGCACGAAGGGAAATTAAACAATGTATGATGAAGAGTTACTCTCATTAGAAGGGAACGGGTAGCTAATATTCTCGTCCTCCTTTTGTTATTCGCTCTCCTCGTCATCTTTTTCATCTAATGAGCTCACAGTGTCATCTATTCCTTCTTCCATAGATTCCTGCAAAATATTAGTCTCTTCTTGGACAGCCGAGACTTTCTCAATAAAATGCATCAATATCGGAATTATATTCATAATTCTCATATCAATATTTAAGTTAAGCATAATTTTCAGGTCTCTAAACATCATCATCATCATTTTCACACTTTTCAAACAAAGATTCAATTTCATAAGCATCCTTAAAAGCAACGAATTCTTCTATTCATTCCACATCAGAGTAATCATATATACCATTAGCATAAGAAGCCAAGGTTTTATTATAATTAAATTTACATGAAAAGAGAAGGTTTGGAGCCTTCATCCTAGCACTACTGGCCGTTGGATATCATCTACAATGCACCAGATTTTGCCACATGTACAATCTAGAAGACTCCATGGTTGAACTTAAGCATAATGCACAAACCTCAAAACACAAGCACATCTCCTTTGTTCTAGAATCTTCCGTATCATAATTGTCCAAAAAAAATCTATATGAATTGCCATTATTTGTTTTTACTTTATGCTTTTACAACGCACAATTCCATGAATCTTAAAATATATTAGCTTTTTTATAAAAACTAATTGATTTTGAATGAGATAAACTATAAGAATTAAACGAACATCTACATCATGCATATATGACTCAAAGCTTACATGCTATTATGTGGTATTTATTTACAATTTTGTTGCCAATCTCATGCGTGCAATGTACGTGTACCTTACTAGTCTAAATGGTGTTTGTGTGTGTTGTATGTCTTAAACACATTGTACCTAGTATCATATATG
Source organism: Triticum aestivum (assembly GCF_018294505.1). Taxonomy (NCBI): domain Eukaryota; kingdom Viridiplantae; phylum Streptophyta; class Magnoliopsida; order Poales; family Poaceae; genus Triticum; species Triticum aestivum. The sequence continues at coordinate 731,665,848 of NC_057801.1, forward strand.
GTTTAGATTCCGAACATCTAGCTAGAGCATATATGTAATATGATTTGAATTCAACATAAAATGGATACATATATTTGAATTTGAGATCATATGAAAATGTAGTTCGTATTTATATAGGAATTTACTACTCCTATATTCATGTAATGTGTTGTGAATATAAAATTTAGATGGTTGTACAACTAACTTGAGTACAATCCCATTCAAACTGGGAAAATGTACTCAAATTTAGTCCATATGCTAGACAACACGAATTGTTTTTTATTGTTGAGGGAAGTGCAAATTGTTTTGGTACTGTACACATTATGTTTATTGTCCCGATTTTTTTAGTTTTTTGGTTATTGTATTTGAATGCATTTCTGGTAATATAGTAAAACGGGACATAGCTCTCTCTAGTGATGAGGTGCGAATTGTCTTTTTTTGTACACGTTAAGCTTGTTCTCCCGAAATTTCAAGCCGCGCCTTGTTATGCCAAAATTTCAAGCTAGCATCTCTATCAATCATGCTGCGAAACTCCCGCCTCTTCAACCCGCGCCTTGTTACCCCCAAAATATTTAAGATATATCTTTGTCTCGTTGTGATATGAAAACTCCCTCCATCTCAACCTGCGCCTTGCTATCCCAAAACTACAACGGGCGAGAAAACTCCCACCTCCTGTGAAATCCTGACACGCGAAATGCCCGTGATACACCTGAACCGAAAGAACCGCCTAGCTCAAATCAGTGGGGGTACTTTCGTAACTTACCCCACATTTCGTACAAGCGCGTCCCTAAGCCATGGTTCTCCCCTCCCATCCCATCTGCCAACCCATTCGTACACCGAGGCCGCAAAAATCCGCAAAGCCCCACACCCTCCTCCGCCTGTGACCCAGCCGGAGCCTCCCCGACGATGTTGTGCACAGCAACACCTCGACGTCCCTCATCCACCACACCGGATGAGGATCCTTCATTGATCTTGTCGTCCCGCCAGTTCAGCCACCCCGTCCTCCACCTCCAAGGAGCTATCCCGACGTTCCCCTCGTCTTTTGTGCCACCTCCATTCCCACACCGCCGTCTTCACCTGCACCAATGGAAGAGCAGCATCATCATTGATTCCTCAGATGAAGCTGAGGCCTAATCGGCGCCACCAAAGAGGTTCTACACTAACCGCCGCATTTTCTTCTTAATTCGATCTCATGATGCTGCCGGCGCTCGGTCCCAAGCCGACATGGCACGGCTCCATCAACGGTGGCATCGCCGGCCACTTCCTCCACGGCGTCGCTCCCACACCGACAACGTCCACATCAGTAGGAGCTACTGGTGCTTTAGCTCTCGCTCGCGCTGCTGCTCTGCTCTTGCTCTCAGTCCCCTGCATGGTCTACTCTTGCTTGCGTTGCTGCTCTCGCTCTTGCTCTTGCTTGTGGTGCTGCTCTTGCTCTTGCTCTTGCTTGCGCTGCTGCTCTACTCTTGCGCGTGTTGCTGCTGCACGAGTAATAGATCCTGCTCTCCCTCGAGCCCCTGCAGCTGCTACCCGAGATGCTGCTACATGTCGAGCTGCCCCGGCTCTCGCATGCACTGCTGCACCGGGCGCTGCTGCTGCTACTGCTTTTCTGCTACTAGTGCATTCAGTTTCGACAGTAAAATTCAGTTTCGACAGCAAAATTCAGTTTTGACAGTTAAATTCAGTTTCGGTAGTTAAGTTCAGAGATGAGCGGATGATGTATTTTACATCTAGCACTTTGTGGTTATGTATTTTACATCATCTATTGGAGATGCTATTAGAATTCCACTCAGGTTAATGTTGTCTCTCTTGTCCTGCTTCAGCCTCGCTGTTGTACAACTCACCAGAGCTGCTCCAACAATGCAACCCTCCATCACAGCGGAGCAGTACCCCGGGCTCCATCTCTAGACTCCTAAGATCTTCTTCCCCTCCTCCGACAGCCAAATCAGCCGGAGCATGCTCACCGACCAACCCAATCACACTAAGATCGACATGGCTTCGCCAAAGAGGTTGTATACTTGTTGTATCACTTTTTTTACTCTACATGTTATATATATATTGTCCACTCAACACACGTAGTAACATGAAATACGATTAGTTTCTCATACTATATGACAAGCAGTGAGGTACCATGCAACTTAGCTATCCGTGATGGACTCTCTTGAATGCGATCATCATTTATCTTTGTGTGTTTGAGTTGTGCATTTGTAGATGGACCTGGGAGTTGAGCTAGTAGGGCAGTGACCTGGGTCCAAAGTAGTAGAAGTAGCACAAAAACATTTTTTTAGTGTAGGCTTTTCCCTGCTCAAGCCTGCCTACTAGAATCGACACTGCTTGAAAGGGAAAGTGAAGGAAAAACATAGGAATTGGAAAGTTTAATATGGTACTACTATTGATACATTTGGTTCAAAGGAATCGAGCAAAGGAAAATTGTAGGATTTGTTCCTTTAGTGTCTCCTTGAAAGAAAAAAACCGTAGGAATTTTAATATCCACTTGTCCTCCTTTTCAAATTCCTATTCATGAAGTACAAGACTAAGAGATAGTAGCATAATCGCATTACAACCGTACATTTTCTTGTGGTTTGACTTAATCTCGCCATGCTTCTTTGCATCCTATTATCTTCCAATTCTTGTGAACCAAACACTCAGATTGGCAGAAATCCTGAGTTTTTAAATTCTCTGTTTTGCATGTGCATTCCTATCCTATTCCCGTGTATTTCCTATCCCTGCATTGTTAGAATCCTCAAATTCAAATTCAAATAAACTTGGTTCTTTGTAATGGTTTTGAGATATGACGATATCATATGTGAGTCATGTTGATGAGTAATTATGCTTTAGTAAGAATATTAGTGTTAAGGTTTGTGATTCCTTATGCAAGCACGAAAGTCAATAGTTATGCAATGAAAATTACATCCTACTTGTGGTGCATTATTCGGTGTTAGTTATGCTTAATGCTCGCTTATGAGATTTTTCATTTATTGGTTGGATGCTTCTCAATCTTTTTGCTAGCCTTCATTTGCACTAAGTATGGTCATTACTTGTGCATCCAAAACCCTTTAAACCATTTTTGCCATATGAGTCCACTATACCTACCTATATGCGGTATTTCCGTGCCGTTCTAAGCAAATTTGTATGTGCCATCTCTAATTTTCAAAAAAAAATCTCTTTTGTGTGCTCATACCGCTCGCGAGGCGGTGAGGGGTGGCCGCTATTTTCCATGCTAGATGTGTTATTCTCACGATGAGTGTTTATTCACTTGTCATTGCACGAGAGTACGACGAAGGTATTAGCGATGCCCAGTCCCGAAATGAAAAATGAATTTACATTATGTTTTCAAATAATAAATTCCTTGGAAAGTGTTGGTATGGAGGGCACCCATGGATACGATTAGCCATGGAAAGTGAAAGTATGGTGGAAAAAGGAATAAACTTTATTTTCTGTTTGGGAACCGCCTATGATATATCTAGCATGGTAAGTGTTGGGAACTCTAAGTCGTTTTCGTTGGTGGGAAAAGTATGCCTTCCAAAATGTTTTTATCTCTCATTTTCGCTTTGAGCTCTGGCACCTCTACAAATCCCTACTTCCTGCCGTGAAGGGCCTTTCATTTACTTTATGCAATTTTTATTTTTTACTTGAGTCTCCATCTTCTCTTATAAAGCCCAACTAAGGGGCACTATGATCGTACTTGAGCATTGGGTATAGCTAGTATTCGAGTGTGTTTCGTGAATGGATCAATGATTGAGCATAATGGGCTAGGGATTACTTGCTTTAGTCACTACAAAAAAAGACACATCCATCACATTTTGGGCTGAACGAATTTTTTTTGGTCATGCTTATGACACTTCTATGACGATAATTGTGACAAAACCCAGTATCATCATAGATGTGTTGGGCTCCTACTTCTATGACAAAAAAAATCATGATAGAAAATGAGCTTTTCGTCCTGGTCGGGTCGGAGATGCAGCTGCATGACATTCTTTGGGCCGTCCATGACGGAAAAAACCGTGGTAGAAGTGAGGGCGAGGAAAATATCGGCAAGTTCCTGGTTACGGTGGGTGGTCGGGACCGAGCGATGCATGAAGGGATTGTAGGTTTCTCTCGTACACGTACACACGTGGGTAGAGGCGTTGGGCTCTAACTGAACCCGAGCGAGGCGTTCGCCTACTGAACCCGAGCGATTGCACTGGCTAATGTTACTGAACCCGAGCGATCCATCGATCCCTGGCTGTTAACTGAACCCGGTCGAGCGATTCCTTCGCTACTGCTGCTAACTGAAGCCGATCGACCTGCTGCCTCTTGATGAACAATGAGTGTTGTTGGGGGTTGGATGAATAGTTCCTGATGGGGGGGTGGATGAATAGGACCCCGTGGTAGTAGAGGTCGTTGCCGCTGGATGAACAGGACCCCGATCAAGCCGGTTGGGGGTGGATGAACAGGACCTCGGGAGGGCTGGTTGAAAAGTAGCCGGTGGAGGGCTGGATGAACTGTAGCCCATGGAGGGGTGGTTGAACAGTAGCCGATGGAGGATGGATGAACAGGAGCCCATGGATGAGCAGTAGCTGGTGGAGGCAGGAGGGAGACGCTGTGGATGAACAGTCGCAGGTGGAGGCTGGAGGAGGTCGGCCATGGATGAATAGTAGCCCATGGACGATGGAGCGAGGAAGTAGATGGTGGATGAACAGTAACCCATGGAGTCCCGTTTTGCGGTATGCCACACCCCTCCCGATGAACAGGACCCCCATTTTGACCATAGGAGGTCGAAGAGAAGTCCGTTTCCTCTGTTTTGCGGTACACCACACCCCTCCCGATTAACAGGACCCCGTTTCGACCGTAGGAGGTCGAAGAGAAGTCTGTTTCCTCCGTTTTGCAGTACGCCACACCCCTCTCGGTGAACAGGATCCCGTTTCGACCGTAGGAGGTCGAACAGTAGGCCGTTTCCTCCATTCTGTGGTACGCCAGGCCTCGTTTCGGCTGTTCCGTCCAAGCCGGTTGGCTCCCGATGAACACGACGCATTTTGTTGCCTCCCGATGAACACGACGATGCAGTTTCTCTGTTTTGACCCCGCTGGTTGGCTGCTGATGAACAAGACGCTGTCATTGCGCTCCGCTGCCTCTCCATGTACACGAGCCCTAGCCCTACGTATGCGCGAGTAGCCGTTTGAGACCCCGCCCGTATGTATCGTACGTGGCCGTATTTACTTTCTTGCACCCTGGTTGTACATATGTGTACACGATATTGACGGGACTGTGTCACATGCTACGTCCGCGGCTCTACTACGACACGTGCCCTTCCTTACTCGGCCATGGTTCATCGCTGCAGCCAGAAGACAGGCCGATCAACCAGTATGTGCGTACACGTTTGTGACCAGAATGACAACGCTACGTACGCTTCGACCAGGTGGGTCCCAACTGTCAGGGAGGATAAGAAGGCACTTCCTTGCGTGTGAAGTTATTATCATTTACCTAATCGAGGACGAGCAGGAATCAAGCTTGGGGATGTTGATACGTCTCCAACGTATCTATAATTTTTTATTGTTCCATGTAGTTATATTATCATTCTTGGATGTTTTACAATCATTTTATAATCATTTTATATCATTTTTTGGTACTAACCTATTGACATAGTGCCCACTGCTAGTTGTTGTTTTTTATTTGTTTTTACATCACAGGAAATCAATACCAAGCGGAGTCCGAACGCAGCAAAAGTTTTTGTGGGCTTTTTCTGGACTAGAAGACACCTGTTGGACCAAAGAAGTACCAGAGGGGTGCTCCGAGGGGAGCACAACCCACCAGGGCACGCCTGGGGGCCCAGGCGCTCCCAAGTTTGGTTCTGCCACCTCGGTGGCCTCCTGCACCACCTCTTTGCTCTATAATTACCCCAATATGCCAGAAACCCTAGGGGAGTCGACGAAAAAATACCAGCCGCCGCAAGTTCCAGAAACACCAGATCCAATCTAGACACCATCACGGAGGGGTTCATCATCCTCATTGGTGCCTCTACGATGATGCGTGAGTAGTTCATTGTAGACCTACGGGTCCATAGTTAGTAGCTAGATGGCTTTCTCTCTCTCTCGTTTGATTCTCAATACAATGGTCTCTTGGAGATCCATATGATGTAACTCTTTTTGCAGTGTGTTTGTTGGGATCCGATGAACTTTGAGTTTATGATCAGATCTATGTTTTTATCCATGAAAGTTATTTGAGTCATCTTTGATCTCTTGTATGCATGATTCCTTATAGCCTCATATTTCTTCTCCAATATTTGGGTTTTATTTGGCTAACTTGATCTATTTATCTTGCAATGGGAAGAGGTGTTTTGTAATGGGTTCGATCTTACGGTGCTTGATCCCAGTGATAGAAGGGGAACCGACACGTATTTATCGTTGCTATTAGCGATAAAAAGATGGGGTCTATTTCTACATAAATAAATCTTGTCTTCATCATGTCATCATTCTTATTGCATTACTCCGTTTTTCCATGAACTTAATACACTAGATGCATGCTGGATAGCGGTCGATGTGTGGAGTAATAGTAGTAGATGCAGGCAGGAGTCGGTCTAATAATCTTGGACATGATGCCTATATAATGATCATTGCCTGGATATTGTCATGAGTATTTGAAGTTCTATCAATTGCCCAACAGTAATTTGTTTATCCACCGTTTGCTATTTTTCTCGAGAGAAGCCACTAGTGAAACCTACGGCCCCGGGGTCTCTTCTTTAATATATTTGCCTTCGCGATCTATTTTCATTTGCTTTTATTTCAGATCTATTAAACCGAAAAATACAAAAATACTTTGTTGCACTTTATTTTATTTGCGATCTATTTATCCAATCTATTACAACTTTCTCCCGTCCACTTGCCAATTTCTGGCGCCGTTACCCGAAAGGGATTGACAACCCCTTTAACACGTCGGGTTGCGAGTATTTGTTATTTGTGTGCAGGAATTGTATACGTTGTGTTGTGTGGTTTTCTGACTGGTTCAATAACCTTGGTCTCATCACCGAGGGAAATACCTACCGTCGCTGTGCTGCATCATCCCTTCCTCTTTGGGGAAATACCGATGTAGTTCTAGCAGACATCAGTTGCATTATTCGGTGTTATTTATGTTCAATGCTCGTTTGTGATCTTTTTGTTTTTTGGTTGGTTGCTTCTCAATCTATTTGCTACCCTTTCCTTGCACTAAGTGGGAATACTAATTGTGCATCCAAACTCCTTAAACCAAGTTGTGCCAATGAGTCCACCATACCTACCTATATGCTGTATTTCCATGCCTTTCCAAGTAAATTTGTATGTGCCAACTCTAATATTCAAAATAAATTTCCTTTCGTGTGCCTGTACCACTCATGAAGCGGCAGGGGGTGGCCAATAGTTTTCCATGCTAGATGTGTTATTCTCAAGATGAGTGTTTATTCACTTGTCATTGCACAAGAGTATGGCCGGTAATAGGGATGCACAATCCCGAAATGAACAAGAATTTACTTATGTTATCAATTATAAATTCCTTGGAAAGTGTTGGTATGGAAGGCACCCGTGGATACGGCTAGCCATGGATTATGAAAGAATGGTGGAAAAAGGAATATTATGTTTGGGAACCGCCTATGATGTATCTAGCATGGAAAGTATTGGGAATTCTCGGTCGTTTTTGTTGAAGGGAATAGCATGCCTCCCAAAATATTTTATCTCTCAATTTAAGCTTTTAGCTCTAGCACCTCTACAAATCTCTGCTTCCCTCTATGAAGGGCCTATCTATATACTTTATGCAATTTTTATTTTTATTTTGAGTTTCCATCTTCTCTTACAAAGTACAACTAGGGAACACTATGATCATACTTGTGCATTGGATCTAGCTAATATTTGAGTGTGTTTCATGAATGGATCAATGATTGAGCATAATGGGCTAGGGATAGCTTTCTAGTGTTAATATTTTGAAAGACATGGTTGCTTGTTGATATGCTTGAGTATTGATGTCTTCATGTCAATTATAGACTATTGCTTTGAATCATCTAAAAGTCCAAATGTCCATTCTACAAAAGAAAAAGAATATGTGATAAATATGATGGGTAGCATTCCACATCAAAAATTCTGTTTTTTTCATTTACCAACTCGAGGATGAGCAGGAATTAAGCTTGGGGATGCTGATACATCTCCAACATATCTATAATTTTTTATTGTTCCATGCTATTGTAGTATCATTCTTGGATGTTTTATATTCATTTACTAGCAACTTCATATCATTTTTTGGGACTAACCTATTGACATAGTGCCCAGTGCTAGTTGTTGTTTTCTGCTTGTTTTTTACTTTGCGGAATATCAATACCAAACGAAATCCAAATGCCACGAACCTTTTTGGAGATTTTTTTCTGGGCAGAAGACACCCAGGGAGCCAAAGAGGTGCACCAGAGGAGGCCCATGGGGCCCACTAGGCACCAGGGCATGCCAGAAGGCCCAGGCGCTCCCTGGTGGGTAGTGGGGTCCACGGGAGGCTTCTCCATCGACTATCAGCTTTATAAATACTCTAGAATCCCCCAAACCCCAGGGGAGTCGACGAAACACAATTCCAGCCATTGCAAGTTCCAGAACCACGAGATCCAATCTAGTGGCCTTTTTCGGCACTCTACCGGAGGGGCCAACGATCACGGAGGGGTTCTTCATCAACACCCTTGCCCCTCTGCTGATGCGTGAGTAGTTTACCATAGACCTACGGGTCCGTAGGTAGTTGCTAGATGGACTGTTCTCTCTTTTTGATCTTCAATACAATGTTCTCCTCGATGTTCTTGGAGATCTATTTGATGTAATGACTTTTTGTTGTGTGTTTGTAGGGATCCGATGAATTGTGAGTTTATGATCAGATCTATCCATGAATATCATTCGAGTCTTTGCTGAACTCTTTTATGCATGATTGTTATAGCCTCGTATTTCTTCTTAGAAACTTCGGTTTGGCCAACTAGAGTGATTTTTCTTGCAATGGGAAGAGGTGCTTTGTGATGGGTTTGATCTTGCGGTGCTCAATCTCAGTGACAGAAGGAGACATGACACACATGTATCGTTTCCATTAAGGATAAAAAGATGGGGTTTATTCCTACATGAATAGATCTTGTCTACATCATGTCATCGTTCTTAATGCTCTACTCCGTTTTTCCATGAACTTAATACACTAGATGCATGATGGATAGCAGTAGATGTGTTGAGTAATAGTAGTAGATGCAGGCAGGAGTCGGTCTACTAATCTTGGACGTGATGCCTATATACATGCTCATTGCCTTGGATATCATCATAATTATTCGCTCTTCTGTCAATTGCCCAACAACAATTTGTTTACACACCGTATGCTATTTTCGCGAGAGAAGCCTCTAGTGAAATCTACGGCCCCCGGGTCTATTTCCTATCATATTTTTTCAGATCTATTAATCCTAAAATCCAAAAATACTTTGCTGCACTTTTTCTTGACTTATTTTATTTTGTGTTTTTCCTAGATCTATTTATCCAATCTCATACAATTTAATCTATCTCAATATCGAGGAGGGATAGACAACCCCTCTTACGCGTTGGGTTGCAAGTTTTTGTTATTTGTCTGCAGGTATCATTTACATAGCGTTGCTTGGTTCTCCTACTGGATTGATATCCTTGGTTTCATAACTGAGGGAAATACTTACGGTTGTTGTGCTGCATTATCCGCTCCTCTTCGGAGAATTACCAACGCAGATACAAGTAATCAATGTGCAACAACTATTTCAGATTCATAACCATGAAAAGGATCATATTCTACCAAAGTAATAAGTTCAGGATCAATAAAGAATTCATAATCATTATTTGTAACAAAAATATGAGAACTTGCGAATTTAGGATCATATTTCATCATTTGGTTCATGGCCTTTTCTTTAAGTTTAGCCATTAAATCTGTAATATTGTCCCTATTCTCACAAGCAAGAAATTCTATAGCAATCTCCTCATCAATAGTGTATTCTTCACGTACATCAAACATTTTAGTTCTTGTAGGAGTACTAGGTGTGGAAGGTGATTCATTTTTCATCAATTTCAGATTCTTTAGCTTTTGCAACATGAGCATCAAGTAATTCACCAAGTGGCATAGATTTACCAAGCAAAGTAGAAGCATCATCACAAGTATCATCAATAGGAGGAGCAATGTCTATTACTTGTGGCATATTAGATTGAATAGCAGGTGGTGGTGTCACAAATTGACTTAAAATAGTAGGTGAATCAAGTGTAGAGCTACTTGGCCGTTCCTTACCTCCCCTCGTCTTAGATAGCATGATCTTCGTCTTTGAGTCTCTCAGATTCTTCATGGTGAATATAAATTGCAGCAAATACTTAACTCCCAAGTGAACTTAATAAATAGAGTTATGCTCCCTAGCAATGCCCCCAAAAAATAGTCTTGATGACACACAAGTATAGGGGATCGCAACAGTCTTCGAGGTTAGTATTTCACCCAAATTTATTGATTCGACACAAGGGGAGCCAAAAAATATTTATAAGCCTTAGCAGTTGAGTTGTCAATTAAACCACACATGCGAAGTTGTTTCTCTGCAGCAAAATATTAGTAGCAGAGTAGTATGATAGTTTTGATATTAGTGGTAACGGTAGCAGTAGTAGTAACAACAATTTTGTAGCAGTTGGAACAACACCAGAAGTAGTGATTCAAGCAAGCCAATATTATGATAAAGCGTATGCATGGAGTAGCGATGGATATTTGGATAACATTCATAATGTAATAGTCACAACCTAGAGCGATGCACAATAGATCTAATTCATCAAACATATGTAGGCATTCATTCCGGTATATAGGCATACGTGCTTCTAATAAGAACTTGTATGACATCTTTTGCCCTACCCTCCTGGGGCAGCGGGGTCCTAATGGGAATCTAAGGGCAATTAGGGCGCTTCTATTAATAGAGAGTCGGAACAAAGCATTAACACATAGTGAATACATGAACTCCTCATATTACCGTCATTTCCGAAGAGTATCCCAATTATTGTCACCTTGGGGTCTACGGTTCAGAACAATAATAGGTGCATATAACTTGTAGATAGGATCGGGAACTCAGATATATTCATGAAAACCTAATAGGTTCAGATCTAAAATCATGGCACTCGGGCCCTAGTGACAAGCATTAAGCATAGCAAAGTCATAGCAACATCAATCTCAGAACTTAGTGGATACTAGGGATCAAGCCCTAACAAATTGACTCGATTACATGACGAATCTCATCCATCTCCATCTACCTCTAGTATGGCTACGATGAATTGCTCACTCCAGGTGGTGAGAGTTAATGATGGCGGCGATGATTTGCCCTCTCCGGAGCCCCGAACGAACTCAGGATCAGGCCTCTCGGTGAAGACATGAGGTGGCAGTGGCACCGTATCATAAAACGCGATGAAGCTTTCTCTCTATTTTTTTTCTCGGGAAGATGGTACTTATGGACTTGAAGGTATGGTAAACGGAGACTCGTGAGGCCCACAAGCTCAGATGGCACGCCCCTAAGGGTGAGCGCCCCCTGAGCTTGTGGCTCTGTGGTGACCCCCGTCTGATAGTTACTTGCGCTAGTATTTATATTCCAAAATAATTTTCCGTAAAATTTCGTCCAATTCTGAGAACTTTTTATTTCTGCACAAAAACAACACCAAAGTATTTATGCTCAAAACAACTTCAGTTTGGGTTATTTTCTTTCAAATCATGAAAGTTAGAGTCCAAAATAAGATAAAAGTGTTTGGAAAAGTCGATACGTTGGAGACGTATACACCTTTGTGGCCCCCACATCCAACTACTTTCTTTGTCAAGTAATCGACAACTAGATGCCAACACTTCAGAAAATCTTCTTCGTCCTCACAAATAATGGGTTATCTACATACTTCTGGAAGGACTCCTGGTTGACTCCGAACCCACTAGCTTTGAAATTTCTGTGCATTTTTACGCACTCCACCAAACCACTTGTCATAGTAGCAAACACTACGCGGTATGGCTTAGAGTCTAACCTGCAAGTACGTCTAACCTCTGCCGCCACACAAGAATTGGGTGCTTTATTGACGGTTTTGTAGGAATCCATGAAGTCGCCCCAACGAGACGATCGCCTCCTGATTGGGGGCAAGGCATTTTCAACAAAGCAAGCCTATGACAGCATTCGTCGGGAGGAAGACATCGACACAAATGCAGCTGCAATTTGGACATCCATGGTTTCAAACAAGATCAAAGTCTTCGCATGGCTCCTCTTCCATGGCCGCCTCAACACCAAGGCCAACCTGGCACATAAACACATTGTCACTTCTGTTCAATACCCCGGGTGCAATCACTACCGTGAAGACACAAGTCTTCTATTCATTTAGTGCTCTCTCTCAGACAGGATCTGGCAACGTCTTGTGCTGTCCTGCTACTCCC
>NC_057801.1:731678516-731680395 GCF_018294505.1 Triticum aestivum
GCAATACACAATATCTTTGGGAAGTCCCTTCACCCAATGGGGTTGCACCACATGCATGGCCTTTTATTCCGTTAGCCATCCTATGAAAAATTTGGGAGGTGCGAAACGCCAAGGCTTCCGACAACATTGACCTTCAACCCTCCTCCTCGATGCAACATATTATTGACCACATTGACCTATGGTGGCATCGCCTCTTCAAGACTACAGATAAGGAGGTTGTCTTCTCATGGCGTCCTCACGTGTAAACGTGGTTGTGTAATTATTGTGACACTACGAATGTTTTGGCTACTCTTTGAGTATGTGGCGTACAAGCAAATTTCTCCTGCTGCTTCTATCAACACCGCACAGCAAAGCAAATTCTTCGTGCTTTCATGTGTCACCATCACGGCTGCACCCAGCAACGGCGCTGGGACCGTTTTCGGATCCCATCTCCAACGTTTTTTTCTATTTCGCAAAAAAAAAGCAGCTGCTGGTGAGGACCACGGGAGGCACAGCAACCCTTGCCCTCGACGGTATCCTTGTCCTCGCAAAATTTAACTAGTTTCGGCTTAAGTACCCATGGCCCGCGCAGATATGTCGGCAGGCCGAGCAGGCAGATATTTCGATCAAGCGCGTCCTAGCTGGAGCGCTCCGCGTCCACACATTCCAACCTGGCTCGGCCCGTTCTTGAGTAAGATGCATCCATGGTCATTGAACTTATCGTATACGCTTATTTTAGTCACTGGACTTAAGAATACGATTAATACGGTCATTATATACGTGATGATGTAATTATACGGTCACTACTAGATCGTATAGCTTTGTATTTCATTTATTTGACCAGTCAAACAAGGCCTCATCCGATTTTTTTCCTCTGACTATGTGGGCCCTACCTGTCAGTGGGAAGCCACATGGTTCGGCTCCCCATGTGGCTTGTTTGCCTAGTCAAATGGATGGAATACAGTGACCAGATAATCATCTTAGCACGTACATAACGACCGTATTAACCGTATTCTTAAGTACAGTGACCAAAGTGAGCGTACATAATAAGTTTGATAACCACTTGTGCGTTTTACTCCTCGTTCTTTTACAGCGTGGAGCCCGGGTGTATAAGGATCGGGAGGAAGCGGTCGTGCCGCAGCAGTAGAATTGTACCGCGGCCCCGTCCCTGTTCGTTTGAAACGGTCACGTTCATCCCCCGCATTCCCAATCTGGAATTTACTAAGGCCAACTCCACCGCGCAACCCCATCTGGTTCGGTTTTGTCCGTATGGGGTAAAATCTGGCCCAACGGGCACACCCAAATGGACATGCTTGTCCGTTGGCGTCCGTTTTTGTCCGGCCCAACCCAAAACCACACCAAACTTGGGTCACAAATGCTCCCGAGCAAACAGAAACGAACGCTCTTCTTGTCCCTCTCGTTCGCTCCCCTTCTGCCCGTGCCTTCTCTCGGGCCCACAAATTAGTGAGACTACGAGAGCTCCGCAACTGCCTCTCCCGCCCGTGCCTTCTCTCCACTGCTGTCGCGCACCCGCTGACACGCTCTACAGCCGCCGTGCGCGCCCATGCCCGCCGCCGTCGCTGGAGGTCGCTCCCCACGCCCGCCACCAAGCTCCGCCCACCCACTGCCGTGCCCCGCGCCCGCCGCTGCGTCCACCATGGCGCCCATCGCGTTCGCCGCCGCGCGCAACAAGCCAGCAACAGGTGGTTGCTAGCTAGCTAGCTAGCTAGCTAGTGCGTGCGCAGCAGCAACTAGGTGTTAGCTAGCTACCTAGCGCGTGCTAGCAGCAGCTCCACGGCGAGCTCGGAGACCCAGCGCGGCCAGGAAGGCCAGCATGCCGAGCACGGCTAGGGGCGGCGTGCGCGCTGGAGCGCTCGAGGCGGCGCACTCTGGCGGCACT